>NW_008236636.1:1122596-1129965 GCF_000691975.1 Corvus brachyrhynchos | reverse complement strand
TACACGCCTCTTCATCCCCTGCGGCTGATGCCGAACAGCTCCAGCTCTGGAGTTGTTTGGTTTCAGTTTGGTTCACCTGCAGCATTTGGTTTTGCACCGGCCTTCTCAAGCAGCCCGGTGCCTTGGGCAGCGGTTTTTATCCACTCACTTTTTTATTACATAATGGACTTGGGTTCTTTTTTCTTTGCTTTAGTATAAATGAAAGGTGGTTTGCTGCTGTTAATGTATGTGGCTGCCCATAGATCAAACACTTATCTGTAACCTGCACCCTCCAGCACTGCACTACTTGAGACCGAGTTACATAGTAGAAACAGTGATCAGAGAAATTTCCAATTTCCAAGAAATGAAATTAAAGCCAAATAAATTTTTATCTCATCAAAATGAATAGAAATACCAGCTGCTTAGTCTACTGATTACCTAATTATTTGATACTCATACACATGCTCACAGGAACATAGCTATAGCAGCATACTTCAGTTTGCCTCTCTAACTTCCAAATTCACAATGAATACAGAATACAAAAATCTACTTGCAGGGTGTAGACAAGCATGTCTGTATAAGAATTTTGGGAATTTTATTCTTACAAGACATTCTTGTCCTCCTCAGACAAGCAAAGACTTTGTATCATTTGTATTGGCCTAAGAAAAAATAATTCTAAGTAGACATGCCAACATTGTGACAGCTTGATTTACAAGAGATTGTAAAATTAGTGTGCAAGATACTGAACTACATCATTAGGGAAGACAAAAAAAGTTAATTCCTTCTCCACAAGCAAGAGATACTTAAACTCTTCCCTAAAAGGAATCCAAATTGAGTGCGATGTCCCAGGTTCCAAATTCAACTCACAAATTGCCAAAAGAGCACAGCAGAAGGAGCATCACTGAAGATCTAACATGGCAACAGATGTCTCATTTCTGTTAAAAAATGGTGAGTTCAGGGCAGCTACTTTCTGCAAATTATTTTTTTTTTCCATAGCTCTGTTCTAAGTAAGAGCTACTAGCTTGTCACTTTTTATTTGAAAATTGGCTGTTTTGAGCTTTTTTGGTTTTTGGTGTTTCCATCTGAGGACATTTTAACTCTTGCAAATGAGTGGTTCATCTCAGCCTCTTGGAAGGGAGTCATAGAAGAGTGATGCCATTAGTGAAAGATAATTTTTAGGCTATTCACTCTTTAATGGTCTATGCAGTAAGTGGCTATTTCGGTGCTGCCCAGCAGGGTTTCTGGCTCAGCCCAGTCTTGCTCCCTCAGCAGCTGCCATGCCTGCACCCCACAAATTCTCAGAAGCACAGACTGACAAAAAAAGCCATCCAAACCAGCCGTTTTTCTGTGAAAAAAGCTCACTGTTTTGGGTAGTGAAAACACAGCCTCGTTGCAATACCACCCTCTCCCCAGGGAGACAATGCCATTGCGAGGGTGGCCAGGCAGCTCAAGGGTTGTGCTGGTCAGAGAGAGGAGCAGCCCAGTGCAGGCCTCCATGGCAGTGGTGGCTCCTATGTTCACCTGAGCTGGCTGCAGGGAGGAAACTTCTGGAGAGAAGACAGCAGGGAAGTGAGCAATGGGGATTGCAGTCTGTGATTAAGGTTTGGAGAAAAAGGGGCTATTTGAGCAATGGGACAAGGCTTGCAGGGACCTCTGGAGCCCATCCAGTCCAAATCCCCTGCTCAGAGCAGGGTCAGCCAGATGCCCAGAGCCCGATTCTGCACCTTTAGCTCTCAGTCTGAAGTTGGAAGCCTTGAAGGAGAAGTTTAGCATAGCACAGCTTATGCCAGACTCGTGCTGATAGGTTCTGAGCTATGTGGGATAATGCTCTAAAAAGATCATTCCAATGAAGTTATTTTTCTTTGTATTCCAACCAGTCACATTTTATTTTTTTCTTCTTGCTCCAGATATTGTTTTGCATCATCCTTGCCATATGGAAGAAAGGAATGGTGCTGTTCTGATCTGCTGCCATAAAAATATGAAATGCTGTTTGTGTGATCTTCAGAGTAGATTGAAACTGGGAATTTCCACTTTAGGGGGATTTTCAACATGTTGGATTTCATTTTCCTTTCAATCTAGCAAGCTACAGTAGTGTCAAGTTCTCCTAAAAATTAGAAATCTTGTCAGAAATGGATTTCTATAATATATGTTTTATTAGTCTTTATAAAAACTGCTTAAAATTAAGATATTAACTGATAATTTCCTTTTATTATTTTAGATATTTCAATTCATAAAAGTCAAATTTGATTTTTTTGGCCATCTAGATGCTGAAAATATTCAGTGAGTAAAGAGTCTCAGAGTTGGCATTACTGCTCCCTCTGAAGTCTTCCTTGATTTCTGGGTACAGAACATGACAAGAATATGAGTGCTTTTAGCAAAGCCAACGTTGAAGGATGCTATTTAGCACAAGGAGTTAAAAAGGAAATGCTGTGAAGGTGGGAGCTGTGGGTAAGCATCTCTCCAGTGACAGGGATCATCTATGCTATGGTTTAGTGGTGAACAGGGGTTCTGCATTAATGGTTGGACTTGAATCTTAGAGGTCTTTTCCAGCCTCAATGATTCCATGATCAGCTACACCTGAGTAGCGAGGTGTGGTGATGGAGGAGCCAGTGCAAGGGTTGCTGTGCTGTTTTCCTAACATTATAAAATGACATGGGTTTCCTTTGCTACTCCTGGTAATGGAAATAATACAGGTTATACCTAATTCCCACAGAGGGCTTCCCAGCACTCTGGTTTCTGAAGAAATGGGGTGGCTGTGGTGGCAGTGAGCCAGTGGTCTGTGGGCAGGTTCTCTGCTCCAGCTAATAAATCCTTTGGGAACTAGGCCAGTAGCACAACGCAGTGAGCTGGCACTTCAGTGGCTTGAAGAAGAGCTGGCATGGGTGTAGGGTTCATGCTCCAATGGAGCCACACTGGAGACAGCCCAGGACTCTCTTTTCTGTCTTGGGAGGTGGTACTCTCATGTCCCAGCCAGCTCTGTGTGAGCTGATGGGTTTGGGCGTAGCCCCATGGGTACACAGCCATCCTACTTCTTGCCTAATCTCTGGCAGCAGTACAGGCATGGCTCTGTTGCGCTTCCTGCAAGCCAGGACTCCTGGCTGCTTTGAGCCATCATCCCAATGGCACTGTTTGTCCCCCAGACAGCTCAGCAGCCTGGACACTGGGGTGGAAACAGATTTGAGACCAGCTGTCATCATCATACCCCTGTAAGAATTAGACAGATTGGTTATTCTTACAGGGGCACTTACAGTACACGGGAGATTGGACTTTGCATCACTGTGTTTACATGCTGTGGCCTGTACTGCAGCAGCCCAGTCCCACATGGGGATGGATCTTACCCTTCCCATCTTCATTTCTTAATGAGACAGAAGCAATGCTAAAGTTGCAAAGCAAAACATAAAAAGATTTATTAGGGTATATTATACCAGTACTTAAAAACAATGCAGCAAAAACTACAAACAGCATAGAACTTTATCCCCATGTATTTTGGATAAGATTTTATGGTAGCACAGGAACAGTTTCTGAGGCATTTGACATAGGAAGTGCATCTTGTGGCCTTTCCTGGTATGAAATTCAGAACGTTTTCAAGGTGTGTTGGCAGTGCAGACAGATGCACTCCACTGCAGCGCAGGACAGATGTATTTTGTCCAGTCCGAAATTGCTGGTAAGTCATCCAGAGTCACTGCTGAGTGGAATAAAGCTGAACTGATTACTAATACTGAGTCTCTAGCCATTTCCTCATAGTCTGAATCTGTACATTATAGCTCCAGGTTAAATCATATGTGTTAGGAATGAACATAAATTAGGTACAGAGCTCAGAAGTGCAGATAACTCATGTTAATTAGATAAAAATTTTATTTTTCCTCCAAAATGCAAGTGGACTATTTAAAGAGAATTTTCCTTGGGGGAACGACCATTTCTGAGCATTTTTTTCCATTATTTTTCAGCATCATTTCAGCCAGTCAAGTAAGCCAAGCTACCAGGAACAGGGCAATATCACCTCTAAGTGATGCAAAAGCAGCTGGGGAAGGAGAGGAAGACAGGGATCAGTTGCTGCAGTGTTTTGGCAGGGTATTGAGCTAGCTCCTGAAGACAACCAAGCAATGTTCAGCTGGAGTTGAGAGCTGCTGCGTGAGGGACAAGAGACTGGGGTGGATTCTCTTTCCCAAAAATGATCCTCTGGTAAAAGAGGACCAATAACCATGAGGAAAAAAGAAATATAAGGACAAGTGAAGAAAATTCTTAGTAAGGCACAGGAAATTCCAGGCCTTCCCATGGCCCACTGACTCCCTTGCCAAGCAGCTGTGTCCTACTGCAGAAGGATAACCCTGCACAGAGTATAGCTAGCCATGGAAGGCATTTCAAGAGCAGGGTGTATATGATGTCAGTACTTCATCTCCAGGCTTTGGTGGAGGAAAGGAAGCAGAAAGAGTATCCTGATGGGTAGTTGCAGGCGTAGATGGGATGTTCTTTCATTATACTTTTTTGTGGTGAGGGACCTGGGCTGAACACGTTCATTTGTATTGCATTGCACAGTGTGTGAGTGCTTAGCAAACACAGGCAGGTGTCTGAAATCAAGGTATTCACGGAGATCAGGAGCAGAATGACCTAAACATGGTCACAAATAGGCTTTGGTATTGCACTGCAGGACAGTAACTCCCACACTGAAGCAAAGAGGAGATTTGAACATGAGGGCTGCTGGCTTCATGCACTGTGGTAAGGACCTACACACTGATGTTTATAAAACATCCTAAAGAGCATCTGTGAATAGCACAGGGGCTCAGCAAGGGCTGACTAGCTCTCCAACACACTGCATTTGAATTCAGGGAGTGACGGACCTGAACTGGGCTTGGGCCAACCAGCAGCAGTCCAGGCTAAACATCTGTGCAGACTTATCTTGGGCAAAGTACTGCACTGGGGCTACCACAGCCTGGGCAGCCTTTGCTGGTGGGATGTTCTGAAGAGAATGGAAGAATACTAAGCTGGACAAGCAGGGCAAGCAAGGAGGAGAGATTGAAGACTATTCTGTAAAGAACCCAACGATGGCAAAGTGCCTGGAAACAAGCTTCCAGAGAGCAAACTGTTGCACGTGAAATGCTGTGCTATGATAGGGAGTTGAAGAAAAAAAATTACTGTTGACTTCGCAGGTGAATGACCAAAGTGCCAGCATGAGAAAATGAGCTCTTGGTTTGCCATAGAGGTGTTTGTTAAACTTTCATGTGTTGAGCAACAGGAATGCAAAACCTCTTTCAGTTTGGTGACAAGAGGCATCTGGGAAGTAGGAGTACTCATCTGAATTGAAAATCAACTTTTGCTAGACTGGTGTTCCTGGCAGGTTACACCTGCTTCCCACCCCATGCCTTGCTGCCACTCTGTCTGGAGCAACGTGCTCTTAACAATAGCTGGTGGCTGGAAGGTACAGCATGTGCTGCATGCTCATTTCCCCTTCCTCCCACCCTGATTGTTATTGCAGCAGTCGGGAGCAAAAAGGGCTCTTTAACACCATTAAGCTGTGAGAAACTGTGACAGTGAGGACCTGACTTCACGCAATATGAAGTTGAAGAAAAATATTTAAAGAGAGAAGATGCCTTCCTGTAAGTACTTTGTAGTGTAAAGTGTATGTACATATACAAACACTCACATGCACACGCATCCGGGAGGAGGTGTGTGTCCGTGGGGGGAAATCCTGCCTGCACCACTCAGTGAACAAATTCCCACTGACCTTGGCAGAGCAGAGCTTCAGCAGCTCTCTGTGCATGTGGTGGGACCTTGTGCAAGCACTCAGGCAGGCACACTGAGCACATTTACTCACTGTAGTACTGGGGGGTGGCACCTGGGCCATTCTGGCAGTGCACTGAAGCACAGCTGGGGCAGAAGGGCCTGTCCTCAAGCCAAGCCCCACACTTCATCACCCAGCTGGCACGGCTTCCTGCCTCACATCTGGGCTGGGGCAGCTTTGACTGCCCAAAAGTCACGGGAGCACTGCCAGAGAGTGACCTTGCCCACCTCAACGCACTGGCAGGGAACTTTTGTTGCCTGTTTGGTTTTGCCTTGGGGACTTTTTCTTTGAGGTTTTTTTCCCTCGTTGTCTGTCTTTTAACATGTGTTTGGATTAATCTAAAAGTTGGTGAACTGCCTTCATTTAGTCTGTTCCCAAAATAGGTAGAATAGTTTTTGAGGGTCAATTAGAAAGGCCAACAAGCCCTTGGATAACCCTGATACTCCATTCATTGATTTCGTCTAGCTTATTTTATCTTGAGTCTGACCTTGCGGAGGCAGAAATTCAAGAAAATTACAACTGACTTTAGTGGTTACTGTCTTGGAAACTACTATTTTAAGGTTGATTATAATTCTGTCCCAGTGAATTTTTTTCAACTGTTTTGAATTTTTGCTGCTCTAAGCATCTTTCAGTGATAATATAGATGGAAATTTAAGATACCAACATAATGAATATAAATCTGGGTTTCCTTAGGTACTAGTTGGAGATCCATTAAAAGAAATTTAGGGCACCAAGGTTTAAAGACCTGCTCTGGTATGTTTAGCTACAGTGTGCCAAAACTTAAGTGCCTATTTTCACCTCAATCCCTGCATGCAGTGGGCCAGCCACCTGATTTTAGTAACAGAAAATGAGCATTCATAACTATCATTTTCTAATAGCTGGATTCTCATTTTTCCATCCTTCTATTGCACCACAAGTACCACAGGCCAGCATTACCACGTGTGACAGGCACTTAGCTGCCACCTTCATCCTGACTGCACATTCCAGCTCTTGGAGCATGGAATTAGGTGGCTCCCAAAATCAGAGCTGTGATTCCTGCAGGAAAGCATTATGTATCCATGTCTGGGACCAGATCTGGGGCAGTATGCCAAGCTCTTTTGAGAATTTGGCCTAAGCTGTAATTACCATGACTGATGGCTGCCTGCTGCTGAAAATCTGCTGCAATGTTACGGGTGCTGAACATTTGGACAATCCCAAGATAAAGGCCAGCCAGGCAGTGCAGTGCTGCCTCGGTTTGAGGGTGATGTGAAGGACAGCAGAACAGGGGCCAAAGCTGCTTGTAAAGGAAAGCAAAAATGTGCTCAGAGTAATAGTGTTCAACATTCCAAATATCTGGTGAAACCAAACCAAAACAGGAATATTACTGAAAAATGTCAAGCATACCTATTTTTGCGTAGCAAGTATAAAGTACTAAATCACTTCCACAACAATCTGAGGCACCTTTGAGACTAGCATGTCCTCAGTTCTTGTGGAAGAGTTTTGAACCAAGAACCTTCCAGTTGCTCTGGGCAAACGCATCCTCGCTTCCATGCAGAGCTGTGCTGCCTTGGCAATGCTCTGCATTTCACTGGAAAAGCTGGTAATATTGCAAGCTGATGAAGAAGAAAAACT
>NW_008236636.1:1093683-1122582 GCF_000691975.1 Corvus brachyrhynchos | reverse complement strand
TCTTAGTGGGTGAAATTTATTACAATTTAATGATCTTTTTTCCATTCATTTTAAAGACGTGCATGAACTACTTTCAGAATGTCATTATCATCTGTTTTTTAATTTTTTTTCATATTCTATACACTCTCCCCTTGGCTCACCCTATATAGGGAAGCTTGTACAGGATAATGCCTGAAGGATTGTGGTGACCACTCTATAACGATGTAAATTGCAGGCAGTGCCACAGTACCTACAAACTATATTCTATCAAATTTACCTTCAAACAGTGATGTCAGCTGCCCCCAAGCATGTCTGGATGCCCTCACATGTGTTAGCAATACACTGCAATGACACACACGTGTTCCCACCCAGCCCATCCCTGCACTGGCGGCACAGGTTTCTTTGTTCAGAATCACATTATGCATGTGTTTGTTATTCATGTTTCTGCTTCCCCAGCTTTCCTTTGATGTAAATTTAATACAACTTTTTTTTTTTTCCCCTCTGCCATTATTTGAAACAGAAACTCTGGGACAATAGGAGCATCAAATATTGGATGTATGGAAAAACATTAGGCAGTGTGTTATACTTCTTCTGCAAGTCTAAGCCATAATAAAAAATACATATTTTTCAGAAGAAAAATAATAACTTTGACATTTTTCCAGGAGCTACAGACTTCGAGTTTTAGTCAGGCTGTGATGCCATGGCACTGAGCTGGCCAAAGTCTACTGCAGAGCAGTTGTGTCAGGGGTGCCAGGAGGAGACTGATTGCCTACAACTCTGCTAAAGACATTTTATTTTAAGTGGGCATTGGCTTGTAAGCCCCTTGCAAATCCTATACTGTGTAACACACAGTTCTGGAAAATAAGTGGAAAGACACTTATGTAAAGGTTGGGAAAGATGCTTGATCTTAAGCTTTGCATTCCTCTTTAAATGTTTCTGAGCAACACCTTCACCTGTTATTAGCTTGCACAGTGTATAAAGATCATGCTACTCTGTGCTTAACCTTTAAACAAAATTTCTGTGATTGCTGGCCCTGGTTCCCAAAGCAACTGTGAGAAATGAACAGGACAGATGGAAGCAGCCTTTCCCAGTGGATGCTGCAGGATATTTCTGTAATGATTTAAAGCCATGTTAAACAATAGCTTCTTCACGTTCAAATGCAGAGCATCCCAAGATGCTGCATGAGACAGGGGAGAGAGCTGAAATTGCTTTTGCGGTGATGCTGGGCATAATTAAAGGCTTATGTCTGAATCTTACATCTATCAAACTGCTGTACAACAAGGGAAACAGCTCCCTAAGTAGCTTTTTACAAAACACTAAATATACTATCATAACAATAAAACCTAACTATCCAGCTGCTGGTGAATTATGTACTTGTGGTACTGTGTCCATCATGTCTCCTCTCCCGCCTTTAATCCATCCCTTTCTGCTGCTGGAAAATAGCAAAAGTCCTCCAAGGAGCAGCTGAAAAGTTTAATAAAAGTAAGTCAGAGCTGCCTAATCTATTTTTGTGATCTGGCTGCACTTTTTCTGAAAATCATGATTGTTCCTTTGGCAAAGTTCGGTGTAAAGTGAGAGCTTTTAGTGTGGCCCCAAAAGAGGGGAGAAAAAAGCCACTTGCTGTCTTCTCTTTTGACATAGTAAATAAAGGCAAACATGTAAAGGTATTAGAGCCCCACTGCAAAGCAGGAAGAGGAAAACAAATGGCACCACACCATATGCCAGTAATCCCAATTAAAATGTATTAAAATTCATTTCTCTTTTCCTCAGCTTCCCTTTTCCACACCAGTGAACAAGCATGTTTGACAACAGAGTGTGGGAATTTCTAGTTCACTGAGCAGATTTCCGTTCTCTTTGCCCCTGCATCTACCTGAGGCTGTAGCTCCAAACCCTCACCATGCACTTTAAAGAAAGCCCTGTCTCCCCTTACCATACAGCCAGGCATTGCACACATTGCCAGGGACTCCAAGGGAGCAAAATGGGAAGCAGCAGACACAGCTTGAGGTTAAGAATTCTCAGTGGCCATGCTGGGCTTTGTCGGAAATCAAACCTTTTAGGCTCCTTGATGATGCTGTGCTTAGCTTAGAACGTTTCCCAGGCATGGAGCTTCCTGTGCTTGAGCAATACAGCAGGAGAAGCATTGAGAAGGTGAGCAGGACCTTCTGCCTTCAACAGGCAGGGAGAAGCAGGCACGGCAGCCAAGGTGAGACCTTCTCAGTGCCACTGGCAGGAAGGCGGAAGGTGGAAAATGCTGCAGGGTACTTAGAAGACTGGAAAATACCTTGGAGTCAGTAGTGACATGAACACATGAGATGAAGGCAGTAGGAGCTGTTTATTAGAGGCTGAATGGATAGAGAAAGAGAGAGAATATTAGTGTGGCAAATCAATCTACAAGTACCAAAATTGTTTTGAAAAATGCAAAAAGATGCACTTGCCATTATAAAATCAAATAGGAAGACCAACAAATAAACATGGTCTACAATTCATAAAACCATTGTTAGGTAGCAGAATCCTTTTCTCAGGCAGGAGAACAGGCAACTTTATCTGCAGCTTTTCTCATTCCTACTTTTCACAGTTTTAATGCAGAAGTAATTACTTCCTTTTAAAGGTCCTTCCTTGTCCTCTTCATCTTCCTATTGACATAAAAGGTATTGACTGGACCCATAAGCACAGCATTGCTTTTCACTGTCTCTTGATTTAAACTCTCGTGCTTTCTCCCTTGTAGGGTATCCCAGATCTCAATAAGAATTCAAAACACTTCCTAATAACTTTGCAGTCGCCAGGTTTTGGGTTTTACATCCCGCTCCTTGCCAGCCTTTTCAGATCTCCATCCCACTGCTTCCTACACAGAGTACAGCTGCCAGGCTGATGATACAGATGCAGAGATAAAATTCAATTCTCAAAAGTTGCCTCAGAAGAAAGATTTAAACATACAGTTCCAGATAGTTTTCTCTGTATGCATTTTCTTTATGCTTTTAGATTCACCGCATCAATCTTTGCCTCTTGAACAGGTGAAGAAATCAACAACAAAATCAGGATGTTAACCTCCGTGCTTGCTTGTGATACAGAGAAAGTGAGCAGTTGGGGAAAATGTCAAGCAAGGGGCTGCTCTGCAAAGTGCCAGGAAACGGGATCTAATGGACCAGAGCCATTTCTTCTCTTTGCCCCAAGCTTGACCTCTCCCAACATTAAAATCTCCTCAGTCCTTCTCCAGACTTCTCAGTGTCTTGTCCAGTCCCCAGCCACTCTGTGGTTCTCAGATTTACTCTTTCATCTCCTTACCTTGGTCTCCCCTCCATGCTGAGCTAGTCTTGGTCCCACTGTATTCACATTTGGTCTGGCCTGGCTCATTTGCTGTGAGAGCTTTCAGTGAGCTGCCTGCCTGTCTCCTCAGAAGATACATCTCCTGCACCAGTCAGTTCCCATCAGCTGTCTTAAGGCTTTCTGATGCTAGAAAGGCTCCAGCAAAAGTCTAAAGGGGGAGGTCACATCTTATTCTTTAAAAAGGCAGAGAATTTCTAGAAAATTTCATCCTGAAAAGGATACCTAGCATTGAAAATTTCATTCAAATGTTGGGAAATGTGTGCAAACAGCCTCTTACAAAAGGAAACACAGGAAAGGAGGGCTATCTGTGGCACCCCCAAGTCTGTGATTGAATTAATTATACATGCTCTTGCCCACTGCTTTCCTAACCAGGAGTAAGAGCTCCCAAGTGATTTTCTATGTCAAGCCATTAGTGTTGTATGAACCGTAATATTTACTTAAAACCCTCTTACAGACAATGTCCTGATTTAAACTGGATCCCATAGCTGCTGCAAACAATGTCATTTTATACAGCATGTTATACCATGACAGCTGGCAGAAGTGAGCTTGGTAATTCATGTGCAACTTTGAAAACGTGCCTGCACTTTTAACTCTGTCACCCACCATAACTTCTTAATGTCTGCTTGGACAGGCATCTACTGAACAGGATTGGTACTGATGCTTCAGGCCAATGGAAAGAAACACATGAGCATGAGGCAGGTTTCTCCTGGCATGTGCTGAGGTTATGCCTGTGGTCACTTTTTGCTGTGTGACTGTGGAGACCATGCTGGCTCTGTCACGTGAGATAATCATGAGGGAAATCTGCAAGAAGGCACAACATTCTGAGGTTGCCTCACACTATTCAGGGTTTGACAGGCCCATTGTTTATACAGCATTAATACCAAATTGATGCTTTTGGGAAACTCCACCCATGAGCGATCTAGAAAACTTCCTGATATGCCTGACAAGACTTCAGCCAAGTGCAGCAATTCTACAGTTTTTCAGAGGAAAAGGATGGGAAAGAAGGGAGGGTGAAAACACACTGGAAGAGATAAGCAAAGAACTGATGGGCTACAGTAGGACAGACAATATAGGCATGACAAATATTAGTGCAGAAGGAGGCAGAGCTTGTTGGTCCATTTGTGAAGACTGTACAACCAAATTCTCAGAGGCTGCACTTAAGCAGAATGGGGTTCATATCTGTCCTCTCCCTATCTCTCTCTCTGCCTGCATTCAGCCTCTGCTGGCATTGTCTCTTCCTCTCTCACACCCTGAAAACTTGAAGCCTCTTCTTCTTGGAAGTTTCAGGGTCTGGCAGGACTTACAACATCGCCTAGAAAATTACACTGGGGTACATCACTTTCTTTCCCAATTCTTTCTATAGCTCCTGGTCATGCTGTAACAGCAATACAGGCTGATCCTGTTGGCTCTGCCAGCTTCTTGAGCAATCCACTTTTGGATGTAATGGGTCACTGATTGAGAAACTAAAACTGAGAGGTCTGGAAAAAATGAGATATTCTAATGCTTAAAGAGAATATTAAAATGATGCTTACAGCTGGATTTTGTTGTTTGGCAACACCAACACCAAACCAACTTCAGAGGTTAAATCACCAGATCTTCTTGATGTTGGCCAAATGCTTCTTCTCAGTCAAATGCTTTTCAAAGCCAAGTTAACCCAAGTACACTGACACAATTAACATACTGATGGTCATGGACTGAAGTTAAGAAATAAGTACAGGATGTTGTTAGAGGCTAAGAGTTTGGAGTACAAAGGCAGATAAAGGTGACTGCCTATGGCATGAGCTGTGAGGTGGAAGGGAAGTTATCTGCCTTCCACAGCTTGCTTCACCCATTGAGCCCCCAGGATCCCAGCACATGCCTGCACAAGGCCCTGCCCTCAGACCACCCCACATTAAAGAGAAGGAACGAAATCACCCCCCAGGTGATTCAGACTGCATTGCAGAGAAACATCTCTGGCTCCAAGGGAAGATGGAGCAGATAAACCAGGGAGCAGCAGCCAAACCACCTGCATCTGGCCACCAAGGTGGCTTTCCAGAATATATCTCTGTGTCCCAAGAAACCACCTCATGTCCACAATTCTAGCAGCCAGAGTGACCAGAAAACAGTCAGCCTTTGTCCCAGAAACTGGCCTGGAAGGAGTGAAGGAGACAGTGCTGAAGGGCACTGCTAGCATGGAGAAAGCACAGCGCAACTGGGCATCTTAGAAAATAGAAGAGACAGTATGGGCACTGGGAGGTATCCTGAAAATGCTCAGAAATGAAGTTCAGTGTGATATGAAAAATATTTCACATCCAGGGCAGTTTAACTGGAGCAGCCTTCTGGTTAAACCATCCTCCAGGAAGGGAGGAAAGTTGCCCTGGCTCTCCCACATAAAAAACATGGGACTGGGCCATGCAAGGTCCTTACTATCAAAATGTCTAATTCAGGACAATCAGAAAAAGCCAAGCAGAGCCAATGTGTATTTCTGTCGAGACCTTTTCCCTCTAATTGAAAAAAAAAAAAAAAAAAAAACAAAAAAAAAAAAAAAAGAAGTAAAAGAAGTCAGGAAGAATCACGAATCACAGGTTCAGTCCAGAGCCATCCTGGAGCCGTGGAGCCTGGAGAGCTGCCAGGCAAGCTGGCAGGAAGTCAGGCGGGCTTGTGATGGAAACCTGCCCTGTGTTTCATCGGAAGTTCATTCAAACAGAGACGCTTCTGCACAACATTTTGCTTACAACAAATCGGCATTCTCTGACAAAAACCTGGGCTGACGGAAACCTCCCAGCCCCTGCTCCTGATAGCATAATCGTTCCTTACATAATAAAAAAGAAAAAAAAAAAAAAAGAGAGAAACTGGGTGTGTCACAGCTAACGTTAACGGGCCACATTATACATAGTTTTGTAAGGGACTCCTCATATGGAACAAATCTTAAAACTGAGCCCTCAGGCATTTCAGTCTGATTTTCCACAAGTGCTGAAGGCTCAGCTCTTTTGCCCTACAATGTACACAAACATCGAAGTAATGGTGAGATTTTGGGTGAAGATGGAGCAATTTTATTGTATTCTGAATAGCATTTTTCAGATATTACAGGTTGTTAGTTCTGAATTCCTCTTTGTTCCTACCAAATCCATTAGATAGGAAAATATCGATAATTTCTCCTGAAAACTCAGATTCTGTAACAAGGGCATAACTCTCTCACTTTGAAATTACTAACTAGAGCATTTAGAGAAAAGAGAGAAATGTAGAAAACATATACACAACTTAGAATACCTGGATATCTGACACCATTTTTCTTAATAAAATAAAAAAAGACAAGATGAGTCATATTTCCTCTTTTATGGTTTTGAATGATACTGGAAACCTTTCTTGTTTTAGCATCTCTTCCAAAGGAGTACCCAAAAGGCTGCAGAAGGTGTGCAGACAAACTGGGGACCTTGTCCTCTCATTTCCTCACATTCTCTTCATTTACCTGAGAACCAGAGCCAGACCTGGGCAGCTCTAATTCAGATAGCTTTGAAATAAATAGCAAAGTACCCTTTTAAACTAACCAGAAGCTCAAGTTAAATGGCTGTATTTGTTTTTCATGTACCTTTAAAGGAAACAGACATCAGCTGCAATTCAAATTTTCCTTCTTTGCCCCCCAGTGATGTGAACACAGTGCACAAGATTAAGACATTTCCAACATGTAAATTCAATCATTTGAGAAGTCCCACTGATTTCAGCCAGTGACTTCCTATTGAGTCAGCAAAGTACTTATGCCTGCGTGTGATTGTAAAATGACTAATCTCCCTGGCTGCGCCCGCGCTGGTGGGGAGGTGCATCAGCAGGATGTCCTGCGGCTCTGGTCCCCAGCAGACGCCCTGGCTACGTCCTGCCTCTGGTTTAGGTCAAGATTGGTGTGACCACGAGTTCCCACACGCCGTGCTTTCATCCCTGTGCCCAGAGCCAGCAAGAAGTGCACTGGGCTTTGTGAGAGTCTGCAGCCGGGCTGACTGGGGGGATGCTTGGGGGCATTGCTGCTGCTGCATAGCCAAAAGCCCAGCTTCATGCTTAGTCTTATCCACATGCTGAAACTCTTTGGTAAATTGGAGTGGTACTACATCGGCCCTGGCTCGAAGGAGACTTTCACAACTTCTCTAATGAACCTCTCACAGTCATTCAATAATGCAGCTATTTATAGGCTAGGTCTATACTGAATAGATTGCAGAAGCTGCACAAAAGCTCACAGTGTTTCAGCAATGAAGCTGCAGAGAGACATCAGAGCAGGCTGAAATCACTCAGTATGGTTACATACAATCAAATATTATAATCTATGTTTTGCATGATTAGATCCACTGCTTAACTGAAAAGTTAATGGCATATTAACACATTTATATAATTTTCTTAGAAATTAATGTTTTTGTAAATTACAAGAATTTTCAAGTCATAGACTAAAGGCTAAGCCCTGCTTTTGCTCACAACAACAAATTTTAGGTGTGGCATCACTGAAGTTTAACAGAATACCCCCAGTAGTCAGTGTAGAAATTGGACATTGTCAGAAACCATCACAAATCATCTCATCTTTCTCTTTCAAATTACTCTTTTTAGGCTTTAGGAAACATCCTGGGTCTTGTGGTCCCAGCATGTGTCATGAGGTGAAAACATTAATTTAGAAATGTTCAACCAGTGCACTCATGAGAAAGCATTGCAGCTGTTATTTTTACCACCCAAGCACATTTCATCTTAAATGTTTCTAATTGAGATGTGCAAGATGCAGGTAGCATGAAGCAGCAGGATCTTTTGCATATGGCTCACCTGAATCTTTCTTAGAAAAAATAGGAGAATTTTACTGCTTTGACCTTCCCAGACTTGCATCTCTCTGACACTTGTTCACGAAGTCCCAATAAACAGCAGATTTACACAAACATGCTTTGTTTATGAATGTTATAAATCTTTTTCTGAATCTGAAGAGAGAATTGACATTTGATACAGGTATTGGAATAAGCACTGCAGGCCTTTGGCTTTCACTGCTGTGGCCAGAAGAGGGTTCAGTGACACCTTTTACCACAGAGATTCCCAGCTCTTGCCACCTTCTGTGTCCTAAGGTTTTATCTCTCTAAAAGGAGCAGGGATTTCCTCTGGGGATTAGGAGGAGATAAAAACCCAAGACAGAGCTACTACTTAATTACAATACAAAGCACAAATGGATAAAAAAGACAGTCAGTAGTTGTCTTTCCTTCTCCTCTGGCAATAGATTCCTCTTCAGCAGCTCTGAAGAGAAACCGAGTCCTTCTCTTTTACCCAGGTCTGTAAGGACATAGGCTATGGACTTACAAACCTAATGGCTACTGGGAGCTGCAGAATTCTACATTTATATGGCATTGAGACTCTCAGTATTTCTTCTCAGTCCACTCCTGCTTCTGCAAGTGCACTGAGCAGGCCCTTGCTACAGGCATGGGAAAATCCTATTATGCCAGTCAACCAGCAGTCTCAGTACCCTCATTAATGCCAATGCTCCATCTTGAACTAGATTTTCCTGCACTGGTTTAGACTGTTGCTGCATCCCAGGCCGAGGAATTTCACATCCAGCCCTCTTCAGACCTTTGAAGGGTGAGGTTAGGCTAGGCATGTGGATCCAAACTGAAGTTCGTGTTGCAGTGGACTTGTACGAGTAGCCTAGAAATTCCCAGAGCCCTCTGAACAGAACTATTAAACTATCCAATAGCAGCTCTTCTGACCCTGACACACCCAGATAGATTTTTACCACCTCTTTCATTAACTTTTGCTTCTGAACTGTGGGAAAATGAAGCAAGGCATGGCGAAGGCCTTGACCTGATTGTGTAGCTTCATGGCAGGAAATGTGTTAGCAAAAAAGACAATTTTTCTGCTTTAAGTTTTATTTACAAATACATGGGTGGTACCTTGTCTGGAACTGATGACTGTCTTAAAAAGAAATAATTTGGAAAGGTTGACACATTTTGTCCCATGTAAGGTTCCTCAGTGCTCACCAGTAAAATCTGACAATACCAATAAACAATCAAAGATTTTATTTTCATGTTATTAAGATGTTTAATCGTAAGTACAATATTAAGTTATAAATATGCTCTATAACAGATAATAAAAGCAGCTTATCATTCACTGACTAGTCTAGAAATTCTTTTTTTCTGCTGGATTTAAAATTTCTGGTGAAATTGGTGAGGAGTGCATTCAGCACATCCTGTTAGCTGAGTCAATTGAAATTGCACCTGTTCTTGGATGCAAGTCATAACAAATGCAACCCCTATACATTGTAAAGAAAAGGACTTGTATGCACTTCTTCCAATTAACATCTGCCTTTTGGCAAGTCATTAACCTATTTTCTCACAAAGAAACGGCTTCAATTGTATTATGCATCCGAAGCGGCTTCAATTGTATTATGCATCCGAAGCGTGCAAAAGTCCCTGAGGGGGTACTCTGACTAAAACATACTGTTCCTGGAGCCAGTGTGAACATACATATTCATTAATTGTTTGGGGCAATGAGTACAGAATTTCTGATTTTTACAAGTCTTACAAGTTAAACAGGTTACATAAAGCTACATCCCTGGAAATCATCACATCCTGGCTACTGTCGCTCAGTGGAAAAAATCGAGTGATTTTATGCTGTGATATGGAATGAAAGTAATTCAGCAACACTGTAATAAGACTTCTAGGAAGAAAAAAAGAATATTGTTTACCCTAAAAATAGTACAGCACATTTATTTACTTAAATAAATATAAATAAAGATTATAAGTTGATAAGTTGTATTTTTCAAATGCCTCATGCTATATGGATCTGTTCAGGACATCCTAAAATGGCAATGAGAACCTATTCTACCACCACTTTTCCAGCTAGAAGATTTATATAATAAAAATTTAAAACTACAATTTAGATTTCTCACCATGATGATGACAAAGAAAAAACTAATTATTATCTTACATGTGTAAAAGCAAGAAACAACAATCCCCCAAAGACAAGGGAATTGTTCAGATATGTTCACCTCTGGGAATCGGTTTTCCAAAACACTAAGTTTATAAAAAATATGTCAACAATAGCAAAAAGTAAATGCTGAAGTAGCATTTCTTTCAATTTGGAAGAGCATTTTTGGTTTCAAATGTCTGCATGTTGCAATGAGCTGCTGAGCTACTGCACAGCGCTTTGACACTTGAGGAATTTGAAGTTGGGTTTCTCCAGAGACAGTCTCCCAGCAACAACTATTCCTGCCACCACCTTCTCTCTCTCGACACACAAACCTTGGGGATCTACTACATGTCATTCTTTTTAATAAGTAATTGAGCCATTTTTGCAGTAGCTGCCCTGAATGTTGGAAGCAGTTGTTCTCCAACAGGGTGGCCTATTTATATTTAGTATCAGAGGGATAATTTAGCCTGAGGAAAGCTGTACTGCATCAGGTACATTGTTCAGCTTGTTCAGAATAAGTATGGGCTCTCAGTACTTCACTGCAGTCTCCAGTACAGATATAATTTTCATAATTTAAAGACCCATGCAATTATTTTTTCACATGGTGCAAAAGCACAACTAAGACTAAACAGCAGTCGTTTTCCTCTAGTTTTATAATTCAAATTAGTCATTTGACAGCGTACAAACCCTAAAACAAATGCTTCTGAGAGTTTAACAACCTTCGCAGGTGCTTTTAAAGGAAGATTTTCCATTCCATAACTTTATTAGAAATTATATGGATCAAGAATAAGATAACTTGCCTACATCAATGCTCTCTTAAAAGAAACATCATATTAGATGGTTGTGGCTGTGTTTAAGGAGAGCCATCACAGCCTGAGGAAAATGCATCAATCCTGTTTTCAACCAACCTTGAGCAGACATCCTCCCAAGTGTCATCATGTTGAGTTTCAGTATCAACAGAACACCCGACAAAATGACAATTACATGTCTTAATTTGGAAATGTTATGTCGATTCACCAGATTCACAAACAGCAGAGGAATAAACTGGATTAAGTAGTAAATGCTCCAGATAATAGGTACGGAAAAGGAAGAGGGATTAGTGATAGGAGCTAAGGCAGAAGGGAAAATTTCAGCAGAGATTTTATTTAAAAATATGGAAGTAAAAGAAATATCCAAATCTTGTTGATCAATAATCCTGAAAAAACTTAGAAAAATCTGCAGATTTAAGACATATATATATATAGTCCACTAAGAGAAAACAAAAAATAAGCCAAAATTTTAATAGCTACATGGTTTTGTGTCTTCTAATGGAGACAAGAAAAGGCAAAAACCACAAGAGTATTTGCAAATTCATAAAGTGAAGTACATTTGATCTAAAAGAGAGCATTTACATAACTTTGTGTTAGATAGTAGTATTAACAATTGCATAATCAAAGGTCAGGCTGGAATACGTAAGACCATTCTTTGACAAAAAATCTGTGGCTAAGATGCTGCCTAGAAACAGTTGCATCCAAAAATTTTACAAGAGACTGCTTCTTTGCCATAAACAGTAGTACTTAAGATTGAGCTGCAAATATGGAGTACCTATTGGTAAAAATCAGAGTTAACCAAGGGAGTGAGGTGATTTCTGGCTATCTGAAGGTGGTTGCTGAGAGAGAAAATAAGTTATGCAAGAAAAATTGACTGCACATTTCTGTGGCTTGAACTGGAATCGTATCTGTACAGTGAGCTTCTGTACTTAAGCTGAACTCTGTTGATGTTAATGAGGTTCAGCCTGGGAAATGGGCTTTATCTATATACAGTCAGTTGCAGAATTGGATTAAAACACTCCCCCATTTCAAGTGTCCTATTTTTCAACATACATGTAAAGTTACAGAAATGGATAATTACCTAGTTTTGACTATGGATTTACAACACGTGTTCTGCAATTGCCATTTAAAACAATAATAGATAGACATAAAGAAAATAGATATTTTCCATTAAAGAACAAGACCTAAAATCATCTCTCTAAGAATTGCATTTTTATTAAAAATAAAATCAGAATCATCATACACTGCAAAGTCTTTCCTGACTTACGTCAGCATTCACAATGCATTACCTGATGGGGTGCATTCATAGCATGCAAAGACACAGCACATGTGGGCATTCTCATACGATAAGAATCTTTTGTATTTATGACCTAGATTTTGCATCATTTTGTGTTTGGTTCAAATATATTCCTCAGAAGTATATAGCTGATTTTTATTTTTCTAAATATAAAAAAATAATTTTGATGGGGATGAGATAAGCAGAAGTGTTCAAATGCATCAGTCTTGCAGCCAAATTCACATAGATGCAATTATAGCATCAAAGTTTAAGTGACTTAATTTTTGTATTTGTAACTAGAAGTTTTCACACTACATCTTCTTGCAATCATTACTAAAATGATGAGAAGATATAGAATAACTCACTACTTTTTGGTAAAATACTTGAGAATATGTAAGGGACAAAGAAAACCTCTGGCATTTTTGGTATTATGTTTTATTTAATTTAGGTGTTTAAGTAATATTGTCTTAGCACAAAGAACATTATTTTCACAATCCTTGCCCGAGTTTAAAAATCTGCATAGTGATAACCTGCATAATAACTGCTATTCATCTAAAAATACGTAGTTAGTGGCTTAGTTATATTCACAGATCTTCTTAGGTTGAAATAAGAGTCCTGGAATGCTCAATGGAAATGATTTAGAAAATACTAGTTTTGATTGGGCTACACTTCATTAAATATATAAACAGAATATCTGCTTGCTACCAATGTTTGAAACTTTTTTTTCATTTCTTCAGTTTTTATTACTTTGATTTGATGCTCCTGCTTACATCAAAATTCAGTGGAGAAACATTCCTTGTGACTTTATGAAACTTATTCATCAACATAGTTCATTTTCATATTTTATTTGTTCTGGTTTTCCTTAAGTAACATTTTTTGCTGCTCTTTTATGCATTCTTTCAATTTATCTTCAGTACAAGTCAGACGATGTTCTAGGAGTGCAATAGTCTGCATGAAGAAGAGAATAATTTCAATTGGTTTTGTATTACACAGTATTATAAAAGTGTGCAACATAGTAACATAGGAAAAGTAATTTTAACTCAACAGGAAAAAAATACTATAAGATGGCTTCTCTTTAGCTATTCCACTATTTACAACTATATTCAAAAATTATGGCCTAGTATCCATGGAGATTGTCTAAAGGTTTTCAATTGTTTTCACAGAACATTTTCGCTGAGAGAGAGAGAAATACATACATGAATAATGTAAATTACTCTGAAATACTATGTGAAAGTTGCATCCATATTTCAATAGAAAAAAGCCATCACTGTGACCACAAATGATGTCTTTCAAAAACCTAAAAGAAACTTTTAAGGCATTCCCAAGAAAAGGAAGTGAGAAAAAAAAATACACTCTTATAAGGCATTCATTATCTACGAGATTATCTTCATCAGAAAAAGTAGTTTTTTGGACCCAGGCTGGCAGTTTCTTTTTCATCCAACTTACTACACAAATAATTTTCAACTCACGGCTTGATTCCATACTTCCCAAAACCTTTTTCTTCCAACGTACATATTGCAAAAGAACACAGAAAAAAACCCTGAGTCGCTCCATTTTGATGTGATTTAATGTTAATATATTACAGACTAGAAAGCAGTATCTTAAAACATAAGATAAATCTGGATTACTATGAAGAAGTATTGAGCATTTGCAAACAAATGACTCAGAGTCACTGACTATTTGTGCAGTTTCACTGACACTAGGACTTACTCCATGGCTTAGATTCCTACCTAAGCCAACACCTCGCACACTAAGTTGGAAAACGGATTTAACAGCACATTGCCAATTTACTTTGTTCATCCCCTGCTAGTGCATGATTGTTCCAGCTGGAATCCAACAGTGCCTGCTAAACAACTGGCTTCTGACAAAACTACCCTAGATCTCACTACTGAAAACAGTGATTCTCTTCACCCAGAGTTAAAAATACAGCAACATCCTTTATGATTATTTATCAGGAAGCTTTCACTTTAGCAAACACAATACATGCAATCAATACTTTCTGAAAGGAAAACACCAAAATAGTCACTTGACAACTATTCAAAAGAACTGCATAGTCTTTAATGTTCTGATTTACGAACATGACTCTGAGGTATTGTTGCCCTTTGACAGTACTGTCATTTTGCAATGCAAGTGTCATCTGTTATTGCATACTTACTAGAGTTAACATATCCAGCTGCCCCACAATGTGGTCCAAAGCACTGTCCACGGCGGAGGAGATGTCTCTGTGCTTCTCCCCACTACGCACAGCTGACCCGCTCTCGTTCTCTGCCTTCCTTTTTGAACGTCTTGCGGAGGGAAAAGCAGAGGGACTCTGCTGCAGCTCTTCACTTTTGCTACTAACCTTGAACACAGAAACACCATTTGAAGATTCAGCTGCCTTTGTCTTCCTTTAAGTGGAACCATACCATAAGATAGGTAGAAAATTCAGGCTTCCAATTAAAAAAAAATCTATTTACACATATATGTATACACACAAGGACCTTCAGATTTGTTTTTTGTACCAGATCCAATTCATAACACTTCAATAACACTTCAACACTTAGGTTCTGACCTAAGAGAGAATTCCAGCTGTGATGGATGAGGCAATAAGGGAAATCTCAGCAGTCTTTAGGTATATGTTTCAAGTACATAAGATTGAGGAGCTATGTGCTGTACCACTAGGGATTGAATTAAAGCTTGAATAAATACTATTAATGAGGGGCATTTTCTTCAAAAAGATAGCTCTGGTTGACAAAGACATTCACCCAGAGTAGTCGTATGGATGAAAAATCCGTATGTGACTAGATGGATCACAAGGGCTCCTTCCAACTTCATAGTATGGAACCTTTGTTTAGTATTAATTAACCTCTTATTTCAGCATTAAAAAAAAAGTGGTTTTTAGTTGTTTGTTCAGTGATAGTACTTTCTGAGAAACTGATTCCTTCAGAAAATGGGAGAAGGAAACAATAGAAAGGACCCACACAATGCAAAGTTGAGAGAAATAACTTTGATATATAAACATTGCTCCAGGCTAAGTGAGAGAGCACGATCTTCCCCATCAATTTGGTTTTGTCTGTGTCTTGAAGTTCTTAAGAGTATTTTTGAGTCATGAAAGGTTAAATCATCACTAATTCATTAGCAAGTCCTTCACAACAACTTTATCTGATTGATTAATGACTTATTGAGATTTCTTTGAAAACTTCTTATATCTTCACACAATTTTAGATGAAAACTTCTTACATCTTCAGACAATTTTAGTTTATTTTTACATTAAAATAAATTGTGGTAGTTAAGTTTTACTATTTCTAATTACATTTGATAGATCTACATTGACAAAATAAACCTTTTAAACTGTTACAATTAAACTGTTTCTCTGGAATTTATTGACAGCCTGTGAAAATATCCATTAGCTATGCAAAGGGGTGATATTTTAATCTCACTTGATGTATTTAAAATACACAATATTTACAGTGTACCCAAAATATATTTATGTTGTAAGGCTGAAGAGATTTTCAAAAGAGAGTCTTAAAATTATTGTCAAACATTAAAAAAAAAAATCTCCTAAGTCTCTAAAATAATCTTATAGAATGTAAATTGCTAGGCAGAATTATTGGCAGACTTTCACAAGATTACCCAGGCATGCTGATGAGCTTCTGTCAAGAATGATTTACATGCAGTTGACCCTGCCTTTGAATCAAGTAGGATCAGAGACTGATGGATGAACTACTGCCACTACGATAATGTAACTATTTCAAATTGAAGTAATACTAAATCATATCAATATTATTGTGAACTTATACTGCTGATTATCCACAATAACATTCCTGTGTCTTTGGTGCCATCCTGCACAGTCCTGTGTGGTGGGAAATGGCTGAAAGCAGAGACTGTGGTGAGGTAAGAGAGCAAAGAAGAAAGTATTACCATCCTGTCTCAGTTAGAAGTTCCATTGTGCAGTTACATTCTGTAAGGACAGGTCTCAAGCCCTCAAGCAAGAACCCATGAAGTGCAGAGCATGAGGCTGATAGAGACAGGGGCAGATACCCAGGGGCATGTACTTCAGACCTTAACTGACAATGTTAGAAAACTAGAGGGAACTCATCTCAAGGTTTGATAGTACCATGGTACTTGCTGATATCACTTTCACTGATATCTTTATGAAAAAAGAAACAGACAAATTCACAGCAAGATACTTCCAGTTTCCTTTCAGCCCTCCTTTCTGTGCCTAAGTAACTGACTTAGGAACTAGTCATGCCAAATAATAAATGGCCAATGCAACTAATACTGAAATCTATCATGGATGCATATTGATACCAGGGTGTGGCAAAAATAAAACTGTACTAGACATCAAACTAGGGATTTCAAACATTAAGCATACAAAGCTGTTCTACAGAAAGACAGGGGGTCATAACATTTGCACTGGACTAAGAGAACTGGCCTTCTTAGTTCAAGTCTACTAAAACTCCTGACTCTGAGCAATGCTTTGTCAGCCAGGCTGCTGCCTCTTAAATGCACAAAACTGTGGAAGAAGGGGCACTCTCTCCAGCCATGCTGTTCAAGTTATGTCACTGGCCAACAGAAAGCTTTAATTCAGTGGTTAGAATACTCAGCCAGGAGCAGGTAAGTCTTGTTCCCATGAGAGGCTTTATATTTTATATATAAGGGAATAAAATTAATAAAAACCCCAAAAGAGAAAGGATATGAACCCAGAACTTTCCCACTCCTAACTAGATGGTTTAATTATATCTCTCTCTCCAATACCATTAATTCAATTTTCTTCTCAATATGAAAGTTTTTGTTATGTCAACTTCAAATTATTCCAAAGACTTGTATACTCTGAAGGAGTAACTTGCTAGCACAAAATGAAATAGAATACAAATAGCTTGATTTTTGGACAAGATAGGCAGAAAATAAATTTCTCATTTAATTTTACTTTGCTTTAGATCCTTGCTTTAAAGTTTTAGAAGTCTTCAAAACAAAGCATTTCAAGTATCTTGGAATATTCTGGCTCTCAAAGTATCCTATGTACTTTTAGATGAACATGAAGTATATTATAGGATTGTTGCATCTTAAGACTGTCCATATCTTTCCTTTACAAAAATTTTGTAATATGAGATACTGTTAATTCAACCCTAGAAGAACTCATATTCACTGTGTTATTTCCAAATTATGAAGATATATCTGAGGTTCTTGGGAAACAGTAATAATGGAAGGCTTTGACATGTTTACTAAATCACGAGATGAATCTCAAATGCTGATTAACAAGGAGAAGAGTAAGTTCAATTTGGCATTCAAATGCTAAAGACAAAATATTGCCATACTTTAAAGAATTCCTGTCTTACAACGAAGAACACTCTCATATTTAATTACGATGCGAGAGTCTGTTAGAATAGACTTCTTAGTGGTATTTCTAGAAAAACAGAAAGATAGGGAGCTTACAAAAACCTTGCTTTTGTCTGTAAATCTTGACTGTTTGCCCAGAAGATTTTAAACCTCAACCAGGATTAGCTAAATTTGACAGAGACACAAAGAACTCACTGATTAAGTTGTAACAAATTTTAGGACAATCAGAGGCCTGGTAGATGGAACATGGTGCAGGCAAACCAGGTAGAACTCAAGCATTATATATTCTGCATGGCAACAGTAAACCTGCCCAGTTATCACATGCCTTACAAAACACAGGCAATTGATAAAGGAAGTTAAAAGTGTCAGAGAAAATCACTTGGTGCCGGGATAATTTTAAATCTTACATAATTATATTTTGTAGACACCTGTATGTGTTCTCTGAAAATTATAGCATCTATTGATGATTTTAATCAAACCTGAGGAAGAGGTAGGGTTCTCAGAAGTAATTCAGTAATTCAGTTCCTGAAAGCTTCAGGAAACCATTTGCCAGAATTTCCCACCTCAGGTTAACACAGCTCTGCAAATTCACACTCCTTAACTCTGAAGGAAATAAGAAAGTGTGAATAAGACCCAGTCTGGAATCCATGTCTTCCCAGACACCAACAACAACAGGCTCACTGTAAAATAAACTTAGTATTGTTTGCCTAATGTTCACAAAGCTACTTGTACTAATGTTCTGGGAAGTACATTCATTTTCTTGCCTTTGAATGATAAAAGCAACTCATTAGCACAGCCAAAACAGATGTAATTGTAAACTCAAACTGATACTCTCTGCTTAAAGGCATTCTGTTTTGCAAGTTCAGTGTCCCAAGGAAAATCTATTAATAAAAAATAGATTTAATATTCAATGATACTTAAAAATTGCTGTCTGTGTCTTGAACTATTATGATTTAAAATTAATTTAAATGAATGGAGCAAGAGAGGAAAACAATCTGAGGTTATTAGACACTGCCAAGTTCTAAGAACAGTTCTACTCTGAGGGTGGTGTTTCTCAGTTTCTTTTCAAACAAGATGACTGCACTTCAGACTGAAAATTAAGTACAAATTTCAGTTTAAGCTCCCACAAAGTGATTACAAATTTTGCTCTTAAACCCAACCTAAAGAGATTCTTTCAACCCAAGGAAGAAACCTGTCAATTCAGTAAAGAGCGCAAATGCTGAGCTACTAAAAATCTCACACTTCTTTCCTACAGTAAAAGTGATCCAAAGTTCAATATATCAGACAAACAGGTCATGAAAAAATCTTTTGTATCTCAGCAAACTGCCACCAGCATTGCAAGTCATAGTAGTGGAAAAGTCTTCTTGTAATTTACAGGGTGTTAAGGAGGAAATTGAGATTTTTCTGTTGTATATTTAAAGACTTAGGAGCACAATGCAACAAGAAAGCACTTGCAGAAGTAAGGCAAAGACCTTGATGTTTGTCAAAACTCAAACACAGATTAGCAAATAATTGAACTTTCAAAATTTGTAAGAGAGAAATGAAACAATACCATTTCAAATTTTTAACTTATCTAACTTGTGTCCAAAATGATTATTTTTATCATATTCGTGAAATTTGTAGAGATTTTTTTAAACACTGTCAGACATCAAGTATGTTGCTGTATCTCTAAGGTTACCTGCTTTACATTTTAACCTTTCCTAATATTTAACTTTACAATCTCCTCCAGCTCAGCAAAGGGTCCAAAACTGCTGAAATCTAACACAACACTCAATTGCCAAAACCATGCTGTAAAGCAGTGACATGAGTCTTAATAGATTTCCTTTACTTTTAGATACTAATCAGTTCATGTACAACACTCTCATTCAGCATAATATATTACTTTTAAAAAAAGTTCTTTTTAAAGAAAGTCTTTCTACTTACAGTCTATTTCACATGAAGTGTTTCAAGAATTAGATGTTACCTTTCCTTCAAATTAGCCCCTTTGTAAAGTACTTGAAATACTACCAATTCGTAAACAACAATTATATATGTCACCAGCAATGTAGTAAAAATGTCTCATAATTCAAAAAAACCAAACGATTCTGACAGTCATCAGAGCTACATCTTATTTTGAGAGAATAAATTTTAATAAGGCAATCAATTTTAAATTGTTACTTCTGAGCAAAGCAAAGAAGAAAATTAAAATGTGTACAGCGTTTCCATTCACAGCCCATTAGTAATAACATGAACGCACATTTGGGCAACTTCATGCAAGTTACAAGTAAGGAGGAGAAGGAACAGATTTAATTAATCAATAGGAAGTTATTACGATGACATTACCAGCAGATGTTGAGCAGAAAATTAAATTTAGCTTATAAAATGATGTCACAAACAGCAAACCATAATTGCTCATCTTTGTTTGCCGTCAAGCAAAATAGCCAAAACTCTGTGGGTGGTACTTGATCAATTTGTGAAAAATCCTTACACATAACCTTATCACCTCTGCCTGTTCCCAAATGTTTTCCCATGAAACATTCACAGAGCAGATATAAACAAGCACTGCAGCCCAGGCTCCCTTTGCTTCATGATGGTTAAGAATAGAATCTGAGTAAAATGCATCCATATATAAGGATGCCTGAGCAGATTTTTTTATAGAAATAAAAAATTCCCTCAAGGGAAAAAAAAAAAGAAAAAAAGAAAAAATACAAGTCTCTGTCACTCAATTGGATATCAACAGTCTTCAATCTTCTATGAGCTCCAAATTCAGAAACTACAGACCACAGTTTCTAAAAGCATATCTTAGAGATTTCATAATTAAGATGGGCTTATAAAAAAGTGACATTGGTAAGCTTCCTAATGAATCACAAAAATTGGCATGGTCGGCTTTTTAAAAATAATCCTTTAAATTTTGAACACATGGTACATTTGCCTACTAATAGTAAAATATTTCTGATACTGTGATTAAAACAACTACATATAATTAGTCATAAGTAAGGCATTAATCTCAAACAGACCAAAGAGCAAAGGAATAACAGAGTAGTCTCCCACCTTACCAGACACTGAATTCCTGTGTCTTTTGGTTATTTGAAATCATGGGAATTTCTTGGGAGTACTATCATTATCACTGTTTTTTTCCTCCTCTTGTGAACCTACCCTCAAATAAAAATGGTTCACTGTGGAAATGCTAAATTTAGCCATTCAAGAGTTGTTTTTTCTCAGGTTTTTTTTTTTGGGTTGGGTTGGGGTTTTTTGTAGGCCATAATTATTCACAGATTGCTTCTTCTGCTTTGAAATTATTTTTTTCAGTCAATGAGTGATACACATAAAACAGCTCTCTGATACATTAGGCTAACACTGAGTATGTTAAATGACATTCTGTTTTATCAGTTCCACTAAAGGAAACTTCCCTGCAGTTTCAGCTGATTACAGCACTCTTCATTTCCTCTCCTCTTGCACACACATGAATCAGCACAGCAACAACTTGCCATGTGCCAACTGTGGCTTTCTGCTCCGTGTTATCCAGAATCATTCATTTGCAAACTTCAATGATGTTTTGCATTCAAGCAGTAAAAGTCAGATAAACTATGTGGCACATCCAGAACAAAGTTCTACTAAGCATTTCTAGCTCAGGCGGTCCGCTTTCAGAACTTGTAACACAGAATGTCACACTTCAATCAAAGTCGTTCATGTCATCTTACACATCAGAGTGTTCTCCAGCTCTTAAAAAGATGCCCAAGCTAAAATAAAAAATTTAAAGCCCTTAACAGAAGTGCATCCCATCCAGTCTGACACGGAAACACCTTGAAGCACCACTGAAGGTAGCACACCCTCCAGTTTAGAGCCTGATCACGAGCAGTGGCACCAGGTTACAAACTCACAGCCAATATAAGAGGCCAGACTATCAGACTGTATTCTTTCTCAAAACAGGCATTTTCACCTAAGATGGAAGAGCATAACACTTTAAGTCTCGAAAATAGAAAATTCAGCCTGAAGCTAACTGAGTTTATAGAGGCCAGAAGGCCAGTACAAAACAAGGAAAACTAGTAGCTTAATTTGGTGGGGTTTTTTATTTTATTATCTGTACAAAATTAACTGAAATCCTGATGCACTTACAGCTATGGTCTGATTAATCTGATTTATTTATTTCTATAAGGATGACGGCTATATTGAATTTGGCATTTCTGTGATGGCATGAAATAATAAACTCTCCTGTCCACAGGCACATCTAAAGATATCCTGATAGTTCTGTGCAAAGAAATTATATCATACTTTACAAACGTTCTTTCACACACATAATGAGAAACTAACTACATGGTTTTCTTATGTCATCTTTTTCCCAGAGTGCTGCTTCTGGTTTGAGAAAACACTGTAAAACAGAGTATATCCAATGCACTGAGTATTTTACATATACAGAATCTAATATAGAACAAAAATATTTTCTCCATATTCCATCCATGTCAAGAAAGCATGCAAGAAGAATGTAAAGTAAGCCTTGTTTTCTCCAAGAAACATTAAA
The DNA here is from genome assembly GCF_000691975.1 of Corvus brachyrhynchos. Lineage (NCBI taxonomy): Eukaryota > Metazoa > Chordata > Aves > Passeriformes > Corvidae > Corvus > Corvus brachyrhynchos. Next base: position 1,100,480 of record NW_008236636.1, on the reverse strand, counting down.
AAATTGTTTCTATTTCCCTAATAAAAACTCACAGAAGTCCACAAATATTTGGGTGCATCCAGTTAGAAATAAATAATATTCCTGAAATACTTTTTTCTAAACTCTCAGATCATCAGTAATAAACTTCACTTAAAACCAGGTGATTTTTTCTTTCTAATTTGCTCATTGATGTTAGTTTCTAACATTAATAGTACCCTGCACAGAGCCTGCATCAGTTTAAACTTTTAGAAAAAACTAAGGATTTCCCTCCAAAAAACAAGCAATACTGCTGAAAAGTTAGGAATTGATAATTAAAAAAAAAAATAATCATCATCAGTAATAAACTTCACTTAAAACCAGGTGATTTTTTCTTTCTAATTTGCTCATTGATGTTAGTTTCTAACATTAATAGTACCCTGCACAGAGCCTGCATCAGTTTAAACTTTTAGAAAAAATTAAGGATTTCCCTCCAAAAAACAAGCAATACTGCTGAAAAGTTAGGAATTGATAATTAAAAAAAAAAAAAATCAAAAAAAACCAAAACCAAAACCAAAACAAAAAAAAACCCAAAACAACAAACAAAGAAACAAAAGCCCCCAACCAAACAACCAAATAAAAAAACCCCAGAGCATGTCATGAACATACAACACAAACCAAGCAGAAATCATTGGAGGTTCAATTTCCAAAGGTGAGAATCCCCAGTCAGGAAGTCAATTCTAAAATAACAGTTCAGGAAGACTATATTCAAACACTTTCATAAGTTATAAAAATACTTGCACACTTCCACAGGCACTAAAATATAAAAATGTACCCTGTGGAAAAAAGGCAAAGAAAGGTAATCAATTACCTCCAATATCTCTTCAGCAAGAAGTTCTGCAATGCTAAGGAGAGATAACATGACACTGTAGAAGCATTTTCTACCATCTACAGTTATGAAATAAGGTAGCCAAGTTTAATTTAGGCAAATTACTTTGGACCATTTTATATACTTTGCATACCCAAGAGAACATCTTATGGCTGAAATAAAAAGTTTCCATGATAGCTTCTTTTTACCTACATAGAGTCCTAATAAAAATTATATTGCAGACACTGCTTGAACTTCTTATCCATTCCAGGGCAGGGAAAAGCTAAAGAGGGCAGGAGGAATACTTGTAACAGAAACTGGAAACATAATGAAACACTTACTTGAATGAAGTAATGAAAATTAATAACCCTATGTGGACAAGGCCTCCTTTCTACCACCATAAATAAAATATTCTGCTATTTTTGATATTACAAATGTTAATGAATAAAAACAAAAGTATAAAAGCCCTAGGACTTTCCTAGCATGTGGGCAAACTCCCTGTACTCCAAGTAGCAGATTGTGGGGGTCTGTCCCCTATAATATGCAAAGCCCAAAAACTGTGTATATTAGGAAAATAATTGAAAAACAGTAAATAAAGGGTTTACCATTTTGAATAAATAAATTCCACTGGTCTCCGTGCATTATTTTATTCATATATCCATCCAGGTTTATACTAATTCATTAAATGCTTGTGCAATTCTTCTGCATCCATTCCATATTTAATTATGCTTGCTGTTACCTTGTTAGCACTTGTGGTGTGTTTGGAACTTTCTGTTTGTTTTTAACAGCCACACTTAAAACACTGATTAACATTAGTATTCTCTATGCATTCAAAACATATGACAACTATATATATATATATATATATATATATATATATATATATATACACATACACACACACTAAGTCATTGTTTAACTTCTCTTCCTATTGCTCTAGCATACAAAATGTGTCTTGGAGTTATATTTGTATTAGTAACATCCCAATCAAAACCATCACAATCTAAAACAACATTCAATATCAATTGTCTTTATATAGGTCTATGTAACTCAATATATTCATTATGAATGCTTTACCAAAGTCCTGACCAAAAAACAAATTAATCTACATTGCTAATGGCTTCTTTCTGGTGTTAAGGAGCATTCTTCAACATGACTACTCACACTGGCAGACCAAACCAGGAGCAGCAGTATGTTCCACACACAGGACTGGAAGCCATGGGAACATGTACAACTTGGAGCTGAAGCACACAAGTAGAACTTGCTTGTGCCACTGTATTTCAATAAACTGCCACATGTCTGTTGTTGAAATCTGGTCCTCTTGTAAGACCAGGACAAAGAAAAACAAGAAACTTTTATTCTATTCCTGCTTGCCATTTCTTTGGCATTGAGGTCTGATGCTTTACTGAGCAACAGGACAGAAATTTTGTCCATGAACACCATGCATTTCAAATTAAAGTTCACTTGCTTTGTAATGAAGACTAAGTTGCAGTCTCCCTACATCTTTTCTGTTTTTAGGAAAAACTCCCCTATTCATGTTAATACTATAATCTTTTAAAACTTTTAAAAGCAGGATCACTTCGGTGATAATTTTTATTATCACCAGCAGCACCGTGGTGATAGCAAGAATCTATGAAACTGTGTGTCCATGCAAGGTACAAGAGGATGCATCATTTCTCACACTCTAATAAAAACACAGCATCACTGGCACTCCCAGTCATCTATGTCCCTGCAACTTAAGTAATTTATAATTATAAGGGACAACATTAACATAAGTATTTTGTAGACATCAATCAAACGCTAAGTGCATAACACTTACATGTAAGACACTCCTGCTAAGAACAACAGCTCAGATTTTAAATGCGCTTGCACTTCCTTATACTCATGGCCACATGACACTTTCTTTGAAAGCAGAGCATGTTTCTCTACATAGCTTGGTTGTATGGGTTAGAATTGGACAATGGATATTACTGAATTGAAAGAAAGATATATAAAGATATAAAAATAAATATTCACTAAATTAGCATTAATGGAATACTGCATTAAATACTATCCACTTGAGTACAGATAAGAAATATAAATACAACTATGCTAAAAGGTATGTAAAATAGAATTCCACCCCCTTTATTAATTCCATTTGATTTAGGCTGACTCTGCTCTTGTAACCGCACAGAAGAGTTAAACACCAGACAATCAATTGTACAGTATCATTGTGACAGGCAGTGGCCTAGTCAAGACATGGAGATGCCACATTCAGTGGGACATGGAAGAATGTACATCCTGACTGCGTGCTGCACTCCATACTTGATGTTAAAATGACAATAAAACAAAAGCAGTTGGCACTATAATCCCAGATCAACAGCTGGCATTCCAGTCCTAAATGTCAAATTCCTGTTGGGGATTTAGAGCCTTCACAGACAAAATATACTGCTGCTTTTTACAACTATAAAAGGCAGAATAATACAAATGACCATAAACGAGGAGTGATGAAACACAGCTGACTGGGGTAGTTGACGGTCTCAGCAAAAGCTCTATAGCCCTTAGAATTAGCACCAATAAAAAGGACATTTTAGCCCTAAGGAAGCAATACTGAGGCTATCATTTCTGTCTGCTTGTCCCCACTTCACCTCACCTCACTTACAGGTTTTGAACTTGTTGCAGATGTAAGAAAGTATGGTGGAGGAAGAGATACCCTAGAGGGAGCTGATTTCATATAAGCTCCCTGAGACTAGACTGCCAGCTAACAGAGAGAAATCAGTAAGTAATCCCATGGGGAAAAAGGCTCTGGCATAAGTTTACACACTATTGGAGCCCAGAGACTGCATGAAAGAAACAGAACTTAGAATTACTTCAAGGAAAGAGAACAGTTTCAAATAAAACCTTATAGTTATCTGTGAAACACAGATTTATAGGAAGCAAGGAAACGTAATTTCTATAACTCAAGGATTATTTGTACAAGTATCAGAAACAAAAGAAGTCCCAGCAACAGCATACTTATTAGCTAGAGATATTAAAGCATTATGCATATTTTTTAATGTGTTTAATGAGGTATCTTTATCTTCTGTTTCAGAAGATAATAAATGCTGTAATTGTATTTCTGGCAAAATACTTTCTATTCCAACCACAGCAAAAACAACTATTGGCTTTGAAATAACTTAACAAGTCAGGTAATTATACTGATTTTCAATATATCCTGCAATAATGGAGAAAATACCAGGGGAGTGGGGAAGCTGAAATTCCATCAGTAATCAGAAAGGGTAAACAGGATAATTGTGTGGTCATAGGTCACAGACAGCTTGAGAACTGTGTCAGGGAAAAAGTCAAAAAATCAACTAAAAAGCTGACTTAGGACATATAGAGCAAATATTTAATGCCTAATGTCAATACAGTTTGAGGGGACAAAAAAGAAATGGTCTTTCAAACTGAAGACCTCTCTAATGAAATATTTAGTCAAACTGTTACTGATAAATGCATCTTTGTTTAAAAATCCATAATATGCATGCTACAATTTTATTAATGCATTTTAGGTTGTAATGCAGCATGAACTCAATAATCTAGCTAGTGTTTCTTCAAAAACAGCTAAATCAGAAAGACACTACATAATTATGCTGGTTTTAGTGATTCCACTGAAATCTGCTCTTGTTTGAGTCCCATACAAAACGTACCAGCAATCTGGAAAATCAAGTTTACAGGTGACAAAAAAGGCATCCTGTAAACTATTAAAACAGTCAGGGTTACTTAGCATTCTGACTTCATTCAGCTGTCAAAATGCAACTTTATGTACACATGCAAGACATCAGAGAAGAATACACTACAGAAAGCAGAGGTGTTGAAAAGATCTACAATGTCACATAACTGGATAAAATGATAAAATTTTATGATAAGGTTACTGAGTGAAGACTTACAGTATCTTACTTGCAACTAACTGAAAATACTAAGCAAATAGTATTGTACTATTTCACTACACTGGCAAAAATTGGAAGTATGGACACTGAATTCCTTTCCCAAGAGATATAAGTAAGGAGGAAACATCTTGGAAGAGTAATCTTTTCAGCAAGGAACACTTGATACTGGTTAACCTGAGAATAGGTTAAGGATAAAGCAATTCTTTTAAATCTCTGTTGCAAGTAAGGAGTCTTCCTTTACAATAAAAATACTGCAATATTAAACTGAGTTGCACTGCAATGCCTTCACTTCGGGTATCTGACATGCAGAGTGGAACTCACACCTTGGTGTACAGGAAATATCCATGCAATTAGAACATGCCACAGGACAGCATCTCTCCCCTCTCCACCTCCCTCATTCAACCAACCCAAATTGTTACAACCAGAGTACCATATGTCAGGGGATACAGAGAAAAAAAGAACAAACCCAACCAACCAACTTTTCAAAGCAGCAATGCCACGTATCTCCACTGATGGTGTCACTCACAGAGCTACTCCTTTTTTTTCCCCCCCCAAATAGATTTTATTGCAAAATGCAACAGAATCCAGTGTTCCTCTTCCAGAGCACCCTAATAACTAACCATGGAATGTTTCTCACTTGCTTTCCTCTGATGTCATATACTCTCAGCTTTTACTTTACAATGCTTCAAATTCAAGCAAAAAGGACAGAGCTGCCTCCATTCAGTCTTTTACCTGCCATTGCAGACAGAAGAAATTTGAATCCTCTTAGGCTGAAAAAAAACCAAACCTGAATCCAACATATGTACTGCCTGAACAAAAGGAAACCATTACTATCACCTCCTTTCCCCCTAGTTTTTTCCATTGCAACTTAAGAAAGATGTTCAGCTGTGGCACGCATGTAACACACCTGTATGTATTATAACACAATCACATTGGATACATGGCTCCATAGACATCCCTCAATTCAGTTAAGCTACAGACAGCTCTGATCTACTCCTTCATCTCTAAATAATTTTTTCTCATTATTTCCCTTGTGCTCGTATTAGTGTTAGGAGAGCTGAACATGTCAGGTAATTGACTTGGATGGAATTAACCAGATAAAAACAGTTGTTAAGTTACAATGACTGTGAAATCATTCTTTAGAATTGTTCTATCTAATTTCTGACCCCCAAACTGTTTTGGTGGGAGATACAAGCCAAGATGTTTTTCTACATCAAACACCTATCTGCTGAAGGAAAATTTTTCACTCTAGCTGCTGAATTTCATTTGAAAAATCTCATTTTTTCACTCTTGTTTTAAGCAACCTATGTAATTTTTGGACGTGAGTCAGTGTTTCCACCATCACACATTAAGCAAGTAACTACATCTCTTACTGCAAACTACACAGTACTGCAGCACAGCTTCAAGGAGAGATGAGTTGTATTGGAACAGCTGATATATATGGGAAACACTCAAACAAGCCTTTAGGCAGAAAGTATCCTCTGGGCTTAGATACCACTCTAATCTAAGCGATAAATAGAATTTGCTAGCACTTGTTTAAGCACTGTCATTCAGGAAAAAAAAAGAAAATATTGAAGCAGTATTCCAGTGTTTGCTTTTATAACAAACTTGCATTAACAATTTTGATTAACATCTGGGTTTTATATATAAATAAATTTCATTTTATAGTTAAGTTTCTACCACAAAGTTGCAAGCATGCTGTGCTTAACTTATACTCCAGTTGTATTTAAGAATAAAGGGTAATTCAAGGGCAGTATTTTAGCTATACAATCTTATTTTCTGGCATACTTGATCTGTAGCTCAGCTTTATTATGCAACTTAAGATAAACAAAAATAAATCTTGCAACCTTCTCTAAGAGACATGGATTATGAGCTAAACTAAGCATTCCCTTTGCTTCTTAGTCCCATAAAATGTGCCATCTCAGAATTATTGAAGTCCTGTGAGTACTAAGAAGTTGGAAACTTTATTTGTACTACTGCATAAAAAAAGTTAAACCAGGTGCTTACAGGGTAACAGAGCCACTGAATGATAATTTCATTAACTTCCATTAAGCTAAATGACTCACAAA
>NW_008236636.1:1065462-1093623 GCF_000691975.1 Corvus brachyrhynchos | reverse complement strand
TGACAATCCAAGTGACAGAAACACTTTTCTACAAGTGCTATAGTAGCAATTTCCTGTGTGAAAGGCTTGCTGCTGTTCCTGCATTCCTCGGGGGACACTTCTTCTCAGAGGATGTTACTCTTCCCCAGGAAGAGGAAGGAACCAGTTGTTACTGGATGTGTGGGCTGATAGCTGTCGGGCATTTTCTGCATGCTGCAGAATCAGCTGTGAGAACTGTGAACACAACTTGAATTTCCAGTCAAAGCAGAGGAAAACTCTGCTTGAGCAGACAAGGTCAGAGCGTACATGTACAGTATCTCAGGAAATGGAGAGAGAAATAATACCTGGAACTTCCATCCCTCTAGTTCCCAGAAATGTGCTGATGTGCTAAAGGAACAATATACAGACACAGATCAACTTGAAAAGCATTCCTGAAACACAGCTACCCTGAGTAAGACCCTACACAAAGAAAAACTTTGCCAGTTTTAAAAGGCCTGTTATCTTACAAAATGCTTGTGTATGCATGCATGTGTACAATTTTTTCCTGTTAGGTCCCTCTTCTAGGCTTCCTGTTCTACAGGAACTCAAGCTCCCTTCGTATGTGTTGACACACCGTTATGGGGTGGGTCACCAGTAGCTAGTCCATACCTATTCCAGTATCAGTTCACATCCCACTGGCTTTTTCTTTAGTGATAGCACTACATTTCCTTATTCTAACTGCTTATTTCCAAGCTTCATTAAAAAACCAATCCACCAATTATTTGATTATAAGATTATTAGGGAGACAGAACAGTGACAGACAAATAAACAGTACAATCTCATAAAGTACATTTTCTCAGGAAAGCAGGCTAAAAACAGCATAGGAAATATTATATTCTTGCACTCTCTAGTGCCCAAATTCAGAACTCAGTCTCCGATAAAAACCTGACTTTCTCTCCAGCTCCAGTTCACTTGGAGTATATAATGAAGACAATTAAGGAACATCAGGACATGTATTATTACTTAATTATGTAGAGGCACAACATATTTCCTGTTCTCTCCTTGTAAACCAGCAGTTACATGCTGTGTTAGAAAACATCACTGCAAAATGCAAGGACCATTTGGATCATATTCCTCTTTTATTACATGCGTTGAGTTCACCTACAAGCATTTGATCTTCAAGCTTTATTTGATGCTAGTGGTATCAAAGCACACTGCTTTTAAGATTACATACACAAATCTTTTTAAACATGCCTAGACAGCTACAGCAGGTCAAAATTCAAGTTTAGAAATTCACTGTTCAACATGCAGAACACTTCATCTTTTCGGCACTTGTGATGAGTCATTTTGTTCATATACACCATACCTTCTTTAGAAGGCTCTCAGCTGGGCAACAGAAAAAGCTGTCTCTACTGCTTCATGGTTGTTCCAGATGGATTAGGGGTAGCATTTGGGGGGAATGGGAGACATTCCTTCCGTGAGAGCAGCTGAACATGTTTAGCTGCAGAGTTTAGGGAGAAGGCAGCCTATCCTCTTGCACCAGCCCCACATATTGTACCTGCATAACAAAGAGTAAAAAGGTCTGTCTAGACTGTACTACAAGCCAAGAGGACACTAAAAACTGCCTGTCTAAAAGCAAGATTGGACAGAGAACGGGATTCATTCGCAAAGACACAAAAGCACAATTCTTATTTTTATTCTGCTGCACTGAACACTTCAGACTTCCTCCATTTACAGTATTTATTCTCTGTTTATATAAGACTTAGCATGAGAGATTCAGAGCCTGTTTGAGAGTTTTTTGGTATGCTCATCTATGAAAAAGGTGCAGATGGCTTTACCTCAAAACTTTGGAGACACAGGATCGCTTCACACTATTTCCTAATTTAATTCTGTATTTGTCATTGGGAGCTCAGGGAGTTGACAGTTCAAATAAGCATTTACCAGTAATCAGTAGAATGGCAGTATATGAAGAAAATTCATCGCTATTCAGAGAGTGGCCTTTCTTATTTCTCTGTCTGGAAACAAAGAAGCTAAGGTGATGGAAGAGGCTGGGAACTGTCAATTCTTATCAAAGATGTTTTACCGGTGGGATCACTCCTCAGTGCAGACCTCAGTTTACCCGGCAACTGAGTTTTAGACAAGGAACACAAGCAGAGCAGTGATTCCAGTCTTTCTTTCAAAGGGAATACTGCTGGAACTTGTCTTTGGCAGAGAAAATACATGCATATCATGCAATGAACAGAACTTAAGTGAAAGCTTAAACATCTGAGGATGTTTAGGAAAGTTGATATCCATGAACTACAGAAAGGTGTTGTGCTTTCAAATGAACTATAACAAACAGCAAAGGTAACTACTCTGCACAATGAAGTGTCATGTGAGTTTTGTTCTACCAGCTGTTCCCTTCTGAATTGGACATAGGCCCCGGAGGAGATGATCTATGTATAAAATTGCCATTATTTCCTTTCTTCCTTTTACCCTATCCTTAACCTCCCTGAAGATGGTTGGTGTTTATTTCCACATAAGGCTGAAGCCAGGAAAGGACAAATCAGAATAAATTTGAAGTTGCATGGTAAGAAAAATATCAAGTGTTTGAAAAATTAGTTTTTAAGATATAATTTCTATTGTCATCCTCTCCTACTGGATCCTGGAGTTACGTTAAGCCATGCAAGAAGAGACATTACTCCAAGATCTTTTCAAAGTAAGTTTCCATGAAGAAGAATAGTTGACTAAGCCTTCATGTATGCAGAAATGGAAGAATAGATGCAAATTTTTCATTCATAATTGCTGTCTTTCTAAATACATGGCATGTTTTTTTGATTGCGGAGCTTGGGGGGTTTTTTTTGTATTCAAAACAAAGGCAGAGAAAAGTGTATCAAAAATATCTAAACCCTGAAATACAAACTGTGAAAACAATGTGCACAGAACAAATTGAGAGTATAGATACTTCTACTTTTTGCCTCTAGACACCTACTACAAATGCAGTACAGATAAACTTTCTATTTTAAAACTGTTCTTTTTGCTTTAAACAGAAACAATCCCTATCTTTCCTCACTCAGTAATTAACCCAATCTTAACTTTGTAGAAATTGTACTGTAAACAAACATTAAGAGTGTTTTGGTTTTAGTGTTAAATGGCACTGGAAGAGAAAGAACAGCAAACATCTCCCAGCCAGCGCAGACATTCTGACTTCCAGATTACAGTACATTGCTTTGCTTCCTCCAAATCCTGTTTACACGAGCAAGGTCAGGGGATGAAACATTAGAGAGCCTCTACAGTGATTTCCTGCTGCTGTCAGTAAAAACTACAGAGCCACCATCAACTTTCCCTAGTTTCCAACAGCTTATCAGGGACCGGAGGTTACTAGTATATTGCCTTACAGAATTCAAAAGGCCCAACCTCCCTCATGACTAAAACTAAAGTCAGAAGATAAAATAGAAGGAAGTAGTCCCAAAGGGAAACAAAACTATCAATTTTTCCTTTTCAATAGTTCAGAAAACAAAGGCAATGTTAAGCTGCTTGATACATGGAGAAGAAGGGGCAGGAAAGAGGCATTAATGCTTCCAGAGTCTTCAATGAAATAGGAAGGAGAAAAAAATATCACCCACAGCCCCCAAATTTGACCTCAATTTAGTGAATATTTTCAGAGTGCAAAAGGCTAGAACACACCTAATTTCTAGTAACTGTGAGGACTCTTAGCATTGAAAAAGTTAGGACATTACACAAGTAGCAGTTTGTTAGGCATACACAGATAATTTTTACGGTGCTTTCAATAATACACAGGAGAACTGAATAAATTAATCATCAAATCCAAAGCTATTTCCTAACCATAATAATACACAGGAGCTCTTAATGGTTTTGTAACTGTAGTCCAAAAGAAAGCAACTCCACACTGAAGATTACACTGAAATTTTTCCACTGACACAACGATCACACTCCCTTCACTGAGTTTACAAAAGTTGCATTAGTATGAACCTTAGATGAAAACAGATTTTTCACCATGTTCAAAACAACTGGCCTTAGTATGAAGATAGAACAGAAGCTGAAAAGATAAGGTGTTTACAATTCAGGTAGTTTAATAATGTAAGTGCTTTTAGCAAAATCCCTATAAGAACATTCATATCTGCATATCTTAGCTTAACCTCTGAAGCAAGAAAATACAACTAAATTAAAAAAAAAAAAAAGAGCACACAAACACGGGCGTTTTTAAAGTGGGAAAGCTGTGATGGATTGTTGGTTTTTCATATCTGCATATCTTAGCTTAACCTCTGAAGCAAGAAAATACAACTAAATTAAAAAAAAAAAAAAGCACACACAAACGCAGGCATTTTAAGTGTGGAAGCTGTGATGGATTGTTGGTTTTGATGAAGCAAGAAATTAAAATTCCTTGAAAAGAGAAGGAAGAGTGGGAGGAAGAGATAATACTAGCATTTTCTTAGCTACAGCTCAAAATAAATGAACTGCTAAGAAAATATCTAAACATATATTTTAAATTCACACTAAAGAATCAAGAGTGTTATATTTTTAAGTATTTGCTTTTAAAATCTTCTCTAGGCAGAGATATCAAGAAAAGGCAGAGGACTACGTTTGTACAGCCTTAAGGAAGAAAAGACACAGGGAGATCTTGCTGCCATCTCAGATATCTAATGGGCAGATAGAAAGAAGACACACACACATATTAGAGGACCACTGTGAATTGAAGGCAACAGACATGTTGGAACATAGGATATTTTAGCTACATATTATGAAAAAAAAAATACTTTCATCAATCAAACACTAGAGCAAGCTGCCCAGAAAGGTGGTGGAATCTCTATGCTTACACACTATTAACAAATGAACTGGACAAGGCCTTGAAGAACCTGATCCAAGTTGGCCTTGCTTTAAGGGGAAGGTTAGATGAAATGACTCCAGACATCCTTCTCAACCGATACCACTCTATAACAAATCTTCACAGAAGGAAGGAAAAAGAAATAACTTCTTGCTCTGTCAGAAATCACCTTAGGGGCAGTAATAATGTATTTCCCATAAAGGAGTAGGACAGAACACAATTACAGCTGAAGAAAAAATTCTCAATAAGAAGAGCACTTTATCCTATTCTCCTTTCTCCTGGACCAGCTTGAGACCTACAGAAGTTTTTGACCACTTACTGTCAGGAATTTTGGTAGTTATTCAACAAAACATTACAAGCTTTTGCATAGACTTCCAGTCTTCCTGAAGACATTTCAGGGAGCTTTAAGGAACTCACCAGAGATCCTACAAAAGCTTCAGTGTTGTTACTCATCCCAGAGGAAGGCTGTATATAAAAACTTGCTTTTTCTCAGACCACTGTCTCAAGTATCTCTCTCCTTCAGTAGAAAAATTAAATACGTGGATTAGCTACTTCCAGTGGTCTAGGGACTTGCCAATATGTTTCATAAATAACCCTTAAGATCCTGCTGTGTAACGTGCGTGATAAATGCATTGAACAAGAACGCATAAAGATACCTAAGTGCAGAGTGCATTTTTCTCTCTGCACATGTCAGAAGGAGAGAGGACCTCCTTAAGGCAGAGCAAAACACTTCAAAAAGAGTAAGTAGGTATAGACAGGACATGCATAAATTAACCCAACAATCTGATCAAAAATTTTTGTCATTTGAACAGCGATCTTTCAGTAGAAGTAGTGCCAAAAAGCCATAAACAGTTTTAAAATGGGTCTTGACATGTTTGCAGGGAAAAAAAAAGTGCACAGTGGTAACGTCTTTGATAATCAGTAGAAAAAGAGCAACCCATTGGGGCTGGAATCAGGGATATGTATGAGATAGGATGATGAATTAGACTAGGACTAGAGGTTGGCAACCTCAAGTTGGAGAAGGATTAAGAAAAAAAAAATACAAATAATGCATAAAAGCAGTATCATTCAATTGAGGACAAACTGTATCAAGAGGAAATCTGTCAGTGAAGGTGTGATGGGAATAAAGCCAGCATCTGCCCTTTTCCCCTTGTTTCTTATGAAGAACACATCAAGCCTCTGTTAGACATAGTCTCCATACATTAGGGAAACTGAGACAGCTTCAGATGAAAAGGACCAAGTCACTGAGATCCAGAACTCTCTAGAAACAAGACACAAAGAGTCTAGGTGCCTGGCCTGATTAAGAAACAGGTGTTCATTCCACAAATGACAGAAGCTGGTAATGCAGCAGACACTGGACAAGAAGGTGATACTAAAAGATGAGGTGACATTAAAAAGCAGGGAGCACCAGATAGGCTGGCAAAGTTGGAGAGGAAAGATATTAGTGGCAAAGAAAATAGGAAAAATGATTCCTGAATTTGTGCGGACAGTGGTGTGTCGAACAGGACAGTTGCCCTTAAGGCTACAGTCCAAGTCACAAGGGTATAAAAATGTTTCTAGATGGAAAAATATGCAGATGGAGAATGCTGAAATGCAACAGTGATGAGAATCAGTGATAAATGGTAGATTAAGATACTGGGGAAAAAAAAGAGTAGTGGTTACTGACACAGTCAAAAAGCATAAACTCTGAAGCAACATTGTAATTTTTATAACGAACATTGTAAAGCCAGCCAGACAGCAGTCAAAACAACGCTGTATCTCTTGGGTCAATGTATTCCTCCGAGTTCTGGGCATAACATTTTATAAGCTGCTTTCATATCAAAAGAATTAGTGGAAACTAATTTGTATGCATGTAATACAGAATTACAGTGCAACCATACGTTTGAACTCTGTGATGAGCAGTAAGTAATGAACACAGAGTATTTAAAACTGATAGATAGTCAATAAATTATATCTACCACAATCCACTATCTGTGAAGCCTACTAAACAGATGTAAGTCTACGAAAAACCATATTTCCATTGTGAAAACATGACACAACTGATAAACCTTAAAATATATAACATTATCACCTCTCAAGTACAAGTTACGATTATTTGTTTTGAAGTAAAGGTTTCTCATCAACCTGTGTATCATGGTCTTCGATAAATGATCTTAAAGAACTTTACACAGTACCTTCACAACATAGCTTTCATAAAGCATTCATGCAAAATAGAACAGCAGAAACCACACCTGCTGCCTTTTCATAAATATTAACCCTTCAACCACACAAATTCTTTATGGTAAATAAAATTGCTCAAGACACAATCTGTGCCTTCACTGGAGCAGATTCAGAGCTAAAAGAAAAATTCTCATTTTAACCTAATTCTAGAACAGCATGTCTTTTAGATTTCATACCAGGAGAGCATATTTCTCCTCCTACGAAACTACTGCTAAAACATTGCCTTCCTCTCCTCCCACATGCCATACCAATGTCACATGTAAAGCTAACACCAGAAGACTCTAATCCTATTAATCTGTCTTAAAATGTATTACTTTTTTTTTCTTCTAGGAAACTATTAAATACCTTAAAAAGAGAAAACATAAAACATCACTTTTAGAATAGTATCAGTGAGACAATGATTCTTTAGGTTTCCCATTATTTGCAGATAAAGACAGAGTTACAAGAAGTGCTTGAGAATAAGCCACAAATTTTAACAGTAATATTTAGATGTATTCAGCATGGGCTTATAAATAGAATTTGTGCTTAGTATAGTGGTAAAATTACAGGTATAAAATGAAAGCTTTGCTATTACACCATCTTCTGGTTAGACTTGGGAATTGTGATAGAAAGTTTACGTTGAGAATGTAGAATATTGAGCTCTGAGCACTTGACAATTGTTAAAAAAATCTATTTCATTTATATGGATAGTAAAAGCACATTTCTGTAACATGTTAGCTATATCCTACCCTTTTTCTTTTTTTCGAAGCAACTTACAGGAGTACTGATAGTTGAAGAGGGTCTAATCCCTATGATAATTGGATCAGGTGTTAGCGTATCAGGCACATCAAAGGTAGGGTTGACCTGTTGAAAATGAATTATGATATTATTATTTCAGCACCAACATAGAAAGGGAAATAAGACTGAAATAAAAAGTGACAACACACTTAGCAGCCCAGATTGATCGGTTCCCAACCCCCATTCAAGTTCCTCAAGCCATCTACCACTAACAGACTGTTGATATGCTCACTTCTGTACCAACTCTGATTGCCAAATAACTTGAAAAGCACTTTTGTGGAAAACAGGTAGGAGGTAACACTGAAATCTGTGATAAGTTAACAGACCAAACACAAACTATGTTGCTCCTGAAACCACAGGAAGAACTGCTTTATACTCGAATAATGTCAGAGGCTGAGTGATCAGATATGTCATCACAATATCTGAAATTTTGCTCTTAGTATCACACCTACTACTTGCTTATTTTTGGCTATAGGACTTAGTCTGTAACTTCAGCAACACTTTGCTAATGTCCTTTCCTGAAAGTGAAGCATTAAGAAAGTATTAGAGAATATGAAGTTTGAGAAAGCTGCTGCTTTTATCTTATGTTTCACATAAGGATCAGAATAACCTCCCTATAAAAATCTGTGTGCATATTATCCCTACCATTATGTTATCTAGGTGTATCACAGCCTAAGATGTTTGCCCTCTCAGCATGATGCATGGAAGTACTATTCTTATTATTTTATGAACTGACAAAATTTACAGAAAGACTAGATGACTTTCAAATCACCAAGAAGTCTGATGTAATAAAGAGAAATTCACTTTTCTCCTTCCAACTTTTTATCAGTAATCCGGAGACAGTATTCATTCCAAACACCTTATTGAAAGTGCAAAAGAATAACAGACACCCCAAATCTCACACTTGCCTAGTGACAGGATCAAGTTTAGTCACTAAACGTTTCTTAGATACAAGGGTCACTTTATGTTGATTTTTCAAGAGGAAGATCCTATTATTTCACCTGAAGACCATCAAAATTCTGGCTCAGCCAGAGCTGTTCACTCAGTAACTGCTTCAGTGCTATTTCCACAAGGAAAAATCCCTGATGCTAGGGTCCATACATTGGTATAAAAACCTTTAGGCCAGAGACATGTTTGTTAAGCAGCTAGAATACAATCTTGTATCTGGAATTAGTAGCCAAGGAAGGAGGGCAACAGTACCTTGTACTGCCTGAAGCCTTTTCATTCAGTTTATTTAGATTTCCATAACTTACATGCAGAAATTTAGGTTAAAATTAATAGAAGCAGGATCTTCATCAGTAAATAGAAGTGGAAGAAAATGACCAAAGTTTACTAGCAAGCTAGAAGGTAAAGAAACATTTAAAAACATTACCTGATTATTCAAAGTGAAAGTGGTTCTCACACTTTGCAGCACTTACAAATCAGAGATGACAAACCTTCCTTAAGGGGAGATCTCAACACTGATTTTAAGCTTGTTCAGTTCTCTGACTAGCAGTGCTTAGCTCTTTCTTTTATTCAGTTTCAATAAGCCATTCTTCATATATGATCTCTTTTTTTTCTGTCTTCAGATTACAGGTGCATCAATCAAGAATGAGCAGGGACTCAGGGACAATCAAGAAAACACATTCTGCTACACAGTCATCACAGCTGAACACTTAAAATTCTCCCTCATTTGTAGATATTAGGATCAAGTCTTCCTTTCTTCCAATTTTGTCAAATAGACTTGGAGAAAAGAAAGGGGGAGAGGACAACCAAAGCCAGGTAACACAAGTCTATGTAATAACCTTCTATTTAGCTGAAAATTCTACCACTTTAACTGGGCTTCTCCTTTAGCATCTTCCCTGCAAACAACTAATCAAAATCTCCTCTGAATAGAGTATATCTTACCACTTCTTCACTGCTAAGGTGAGGAAGAGAGGAACTGCAAATTTTACTGTTTCGCCTCGATATATACCATGTCTATTGAGACTAAACAGGCAACTGTCCCAAAGGGCTTACATTTGTTCAGTGCCCAGCATAACCAGTCAGTTGCTTCTGACATTGTCAGCCCTACAATAAACACAATCAATGCATTTTCCAAGTGCCAACCATACTATGGGCAGGTAAGACTAAAGTAATTTTCTGACCTGAATCATTTGGGTACCGAAGAGAGGACAATGCACCTGCAGGAGTCTGCACAAGAGGAACAGTAGGTGCCTACTACCTATCAATACTCTAATGTGGAGGAACTACTGCAGTATTATTACTAATAGCTCTTGAAACATCTTTGAGATAACATCTCTTTGTTATATACATCAGAGATATTGCAGAATGAGTCAAATTCTTGATACAGGTTGGTAAATATATACATGGTATAAGTTTAAAAAATGTGCTCTTTTTGTGGAAGTGTCACATCCTGGAGCTATAATGGAAGTTCCTCTGTCTATACTTCTGCTTACTCCTTTTTCAGGGGAGATAAGGGGAGGATGAGGAGAACTGTAAACACTGACTAGGAGTGAAGGAACTGTCATAAGCCATACTAAAAAAAATTAAATATAAAATTATTAAGCAAGTAGTCAGAAATAGCATCTAAAAAGTGTCTAAAGAAATGCACAAAAATATAAAGGCTGTATCTAAGTCCTCCATACAAATATTAGTTTTAATATTGCACTAAAAATGAATGACATAACGGAATGAAGCTAAATGTAAAAACGTTTCAAATTACTTGACATTTCCTGACAAGGTGATGTAGTTAGCTGTAAAATAATCTTACCACGGTAAGTCTTAAAGGTAAGTTTTTGGAAAGACTTAGCTTTAAGAAACAAGACAGAAAAACCAGAACATGAAATTTCAAAGCCTTGCTTTGGTAAACTGATACGTAAGTATTTTCATTATCATCTTCTAATACAATAATATAATTATCACATTTTGATCCATAGTACAACAAAATATATTTGAAGGGGAGGTTTGTACAGAATCTTTCATGAATTAGAAAAATTAAGTTAATAAAATTAAAAGAAGAAGTTTTAAATGACTCACACAAAGTATTTCCTAGGAAAGTGATGTAGCTACTTGTGAAATAGTCTCTCCAAACATAGCAAGAGAAAATTAGCTTTCCATTTGATTAAATGCTCTTCTTTGTTCTAGACTAGGGCCCTCAAGCCAAGCAAGCCATATATTCTTTTTTCTACTGCCACCTAGTGTAATTTAAATTTCCTTCATCTAAGAAAATATTTACAACTGAAATTACACTGAAAATTTTAAGATGAAATTAAATCAACAGAAGCTATTTGTGCACAAGATACAAACTCTGTGCACCTTAATATGCTCAAACCTCAAACCTATGTTTTGAAAGAAACTTATTCCTAATCTTCCATTTATTTTAAAGAAGTCTCTAGCATATGAAAAGGTCAATTGTGTACAAACATCGTAAATTCAGAAATACAGCTCTCAAGTGGAATGCATTTTTTATTATATTTTACTAAAACTGCATAACTGATTAAACATACTGTTTTCAAATAACTCCACAAGGTCCTTATGTCAAACAGTGACAATAAGTAGGATTTATCTCAGTTAAATTTAGACATACTGCTAGACACCTGTATTTGAGCTGATTATCACCCAAGATTACCTCTGTGATCAACAGAAAAAAGTAGGTGTCTTTAGAGAACAAATAATTTACTTACATTTCCAAGTTGTCTGAAAAATTGCAATGATTATAAGCATTAAATCTCTACTTACTGGAATATTCAATAATCACATTGATCAGTGCAGTTGAAGAACAGTTGTAAAGATTTGTAAGTCAAGAACATGAAATTCAATGCTGCATTAAAATTCAGGCTACTGCTGGGCTGAAGAGGAGACACAACTAATAATTTTCTTGTAAAAATTGATTATGTCTCAAAAAAATAGGTCAGTAGAGAGAAAAAAATATCTGAAATGTTAGCTTTGAAGAGTGAATAACTAAAAGTTATGAGAAAAGGCAAAATACAGTCAAGCTCCATCTTTCTGTCACTATCCTGAAGGGAAAACAGCAGGTGACACCTGCAATTCTTAATGCCCTTATGCAAGCTGCTTTATTCAAAGCAGCATTTCTAACAGGTGATGTGTGAAAATACTGCAATTGTGCCTCTGATCCCAGATGAGTAAGTTCTAAGCCAGCTCAATTTCTGTGTATACTACTTCCCCAGAATCAAGTTCTGGAATTGCAGGGACTTTGCCATACTGAGACAAGCAGGGATAGAGAAGCAATAGCTAACCAAAAGCATTAAAAAAAAAAAAAAAAAAAAGGGGAGGTGTGAAGGTGTGAAACATTAGAAATTTTAAAAAATAGGGAGATAATTACTTTCCTCTTGAGTTCTGCCTGCACATCTGTTGAACTTTTTGTGTACTATCACCTTTGATTTTATCCTAAGGCAATCCATCTTCATTCCTGTTACAGAGGTGACTAAACCAGCT
The DNA here is from genome assembly GCF_000691975.1 of Corvus brachyrhynchos. Taxonomy (NCBI): domain Eukaryota; kingdom Metazoa; phylum Chordata; class Aves; order Passeriformes; family Corvidae; genus Corvus; species Corvus brachyrhynchos. Next base: position 1,081,406 of record NW_008236636.1, on the reverse strand, counting down.
AAGCATAACTGAAGGCAATGTATTACAACACAGCTCAAGAATTTAGATGACATTGTAGTGGCTTGTTGCAAACCTTAAGCAGTCACTGATACTTTTAAAAATCCCACAGCTGAACTGCCTCCTCTGTGTGCGTGTAACTCTTGCATATGTTACCAAGTCTCTTAGAATAGTGTTACTTCTGTTAAGATCAATCACCTTACCCTGTTCCCATAGAAATATGAAGAGAGAGGAACACAATAACGAGAAAGGAAGCAGTTCTGCTTATTATCTGAGGTGTAGATGAGATATTAGGAAAATATTAAAACCACTGTGCTGTAGTGGAATAGATCACACAGAAAGATAGGGGAATCTCCATCCTTCTTCAAGGCACCCTAACCAGACACAGCTGAACTGATGCACCACTGATCAGAAGAATAGATGACCTCCAAAAGCTCCCTTTGACATGCCTAATTCTGTTCCTCCTTTCCCTTATATATTAGAAACATGATGAACCATTGAAAGATGAGGGTGGGATTGCAGTGGAACAGCCTAATGCTAGAATTCTCTCTATTGCCTCTGGCTTAGAAAGAGGTTACAGCAACTCTATTCTTAAAATCCTGAAATCAGGCCAGTAAATATACCACAAAGAGTCCAAAACTTTGCTATGAGAAAGCCATAGAGCCCTTTCACTACAATGGAGCAGCTAACCCAGGAGCCTATAAGCTGCTACAAATACTGCAGCCATGAATAAATGCAGACATTTGGCTAAATTAAACCTGTCAAAGCTAACTATTAAATAATTTCTTGACATTCAACTATTGATTTACTTGATGAGCCCTTTCAGTATTGATAATGAGGTGCTTCCTAGCCTTAGTTTAACTTTCGCCTGAACTCACTAATGCTTTTCCAAAGCTTCTCATTACTCAGGACCAGGAAAAAAATAAAATGCTGAAAAATTGCTTTAGAGTATATTCCCATCTTTGCCAGGCATGTAAGCAGCAGAGGGGTCTGGAAATGTTGACCTGAAAAGCAAGCAATGGAACCCTACAGCTATAAGCTACTGTGTTTGTTTAGCAGATGTTATAACTATTGCAATTTGAATGGTCTTGAAGCAAAATGTTGCTGCAGCAAGAGTGGCTTAAATTTGCTGGCAAATGCTGTGATTGAGTTTGTTCTGGCACTGACCAACTACACTGAAGGCTAGTATCAGTAAACAAGTTCTTCATTTATGTTACAACAAGTATGAAATTCCAGTAGGGAAGCTTATTTATGAACCTTGTCATAGATGCAGTCATCCTGTTCTGACCAAAATGCTAAGCATCAGAAAGCTGCACATCCAACTTTACAATAGAACCAGGCACAAAAGAAGTCTTACTCATGGATTTTATCAGCGTTCCCTGCCTCCAGCAAATGTTTTCAATCTTTATACTACTCATGTTACATATATTCATGTTGCATATATTAATATTGCATACACACCCATCCACAAAAAAAAAAAAGCTCAAAATCCACAAAAGTCAATGTTTTAAAACTGAGCAGGAAACAAATGCCATGGCAGCAATATCTATGTTTTCTATGGACACACCCAGGCAGTGGTGAATTTCTACAGTACTCTGATAGCATATATCAGTAATCAGAATGTTCCCAGATTTATCTCAGATACAGTTCTTCAACACTAGAGGAACCTGGAGAATATCAAAAAAGAGAAAAAAATATAGGTAATCACCATGCAGAAGCTAGCCAGCTCTATCACAAACCATCACAGATAAAGCGTAAACAATGGCCTCATCGACGACATAGCACTGTTTACCTATTGAGCATAACTTCCAGACAACTTGACAAACACAGGATTTTTCCTAATACTGACACAGAACATTTGACATTGTCCTTTGGTTCCCTAATTTCTGACGCTTTCAAGGGATGCCAATAGATAGTTTGACAGTAAAGAAGTTCAAGAATGAAATATCAAGAAATCAGACTACATAGTGACATAAAACACACTGCTAGCCTAGAAAGTCTTCCTAAACTTTTAGATAGATATCAAGATCTCCTCACAATACCTAAAGGTCTTGGAAAGAGGGACAGCTTGTGAGAACCAAGTATTAAACTTTCAGTAATAACACCACTTTGTCCTGCTTATAATGAAGTCTTTTGATTAGTATTCTAAAGCTCATTGAAGATTCAGATGCCTTCTGCAACACTTGCAGCATTATTTCAGAGACCAGATTATCACCTATGTTTTGCTTAAATCAGATGTAGAGTACAGACATACAAGAGGCATGAAAGTAATTTCAGCATAAACCTGCCAGCACCAGCTTGCAGGTGTGTGGATTCATAAATTATGGTTGCTTTCAAAGTATTATATATAACAATAAAAAGCTCTCTGGTATACGTAAAACATATCTAACTATAAATGCCAGACAGTGTTCACAGAAGCTTCTTGTTTCCTATATTAGACAATTTATTGCACTCACCTCAACTGACTCAAGTTTTCCATCATGGAGATGAGGTGACCTTGGGTAAATATCAAGCAGATGAGGAGGATCATCAATATGTGTTCTTCTAAAATTGTGTTTGAGAACTTCTTTATAATCCAAAGTATCAAAGTTGGTTTTCCATAGTAATACCTGTAAGAAATCCTCACCTCAGTAACTACTTGAAGGCTATTCAGTGCTCAAAACATAACTATTCAGTAAAGTCTGTTATTACTAGTAGATCACTGCATCATTATGAGACTGCAGTGATGTCTTAGTCTGATGTCTACTGCAACACAGGCACTTCCCCAGAGTATTTGTACTTCAAATCTAAAAGATGTGGTTCAATCTATTAAAAAAATAACCTCTACAATACATCTACAATCATAAAACAAAGCAAACTCCTGTCCCACTGAACTGTCCCAAGTTACTTTTCTGCCAGATCAAGGGATCATATACCGTTAAGTTCCTGCCCCCTAAAAAGGCTTGCAGGTCTAACAAGAAAATTTGAAGAAATAAGAGAAATGAGAGAGTTCCACAGAACTCTAAAACACCTTCCAGTTCCAGTGTTTTAGCAACAGGAATCTCTTTTCAGAACTTTGTCCAATTATATTCTAGGTAGAAACAATAAACAACAGTCACACTAATGCAGAAGGTCATAGGATGTAGAGGTAGTCCAAAGGTATTCTACCCAGTCTTATGAATATTCTGGGAAATGAAATTATAGCACACAATGTTATAATCTCTCCTGTCACAAAATAATTGCATATTTAATTTAATTAAGTTTACATGATCTGTGAGCTCTTTTGTACTAGAAGAGAAGAGAAAAGAGAAGAGAAGAGAAGAGAAGAGAAGAGAAGAGAAGAGAAGAGAAGAGAAGAGAAGAGAAGAGAAGAGAAAAAGTTTGAGACACTTGGAAGTTACCAAAAGTCCAATGTTGATATCTACAGCTGCCAGCTAAATTAAAGAAAACAAAGAGGGGACCATAATCTGACTTAAAATTACTTCCCTGTCCAGCCAATAATATTTGTGACAGACATTAAAAGTATTTTTTATATATTAATAATTATTAAGCAACACAAATCATAGATTTGTTCACAGAAATTTCAAGTGCACTAAATCATATTTTTAATATATTTCTGAAGACCTGCACTGCTACAAGTTCATTTCAGGTTCAACGTCTTTCATGACTCCCTTGAGTCAAAGACCCTGAATATGCACTGGGAGACAGTGCACCAATAAAGGTGAACCCAAACTAACTCAGACATTAGTAACAGTAAAAGAGGATGCACAGATCTCAGTCAAACTACTTAAACCTTCCTTAAAACCTGGCACTTGCAGGACTGCTAGGTGATAGATTAGTTGATTCACAGCAGCTCCTACTTTCTCTCCTTCCTCAGCTGTGTAGGTTCTACTACTTCCATTATTCAGTCCAGAATAGTTACTCACATTTTTTTAGTAGTTTCCCTTCATTTTTTTTCAGGCTAATTTTCTGCTGATTTAGTACTTTGAAGTGTTTCAGCACCGAGTGTAAACAACAGTATAGGCAGGAGGCAGCTCACCTTTCAACAGTGGTGAGCTTTTGAGTTGCTCAAGCTCTAAATATATTTAATTTTGTTCTAAAGTGAAGGGCCATGTTCCTGCAGCTTGATCATTACAGATAAAAAAAAATTAGTAAGAATAAAACCAGAATGGAAACATCCATATATGCCTTGAGTATCTCAACTGCAATGCGAAAGTGCAAATGCAAATATGCACAACCCTAGAAGAAAGGTATTTCATAAAGAAGTAGTTGCCTTCACATCAAGGCCTTCATCAGACACAATGAGTTGTCTCTTCTATATGGTAACTGAATTAACAGCACAGGCTACTACTTTCCAAATGAATAGGTATAATTTTCCTTTCACATAAAAGGTCTTATGTTTTCCATGGCAGAAGGTTAATGAAATAAATTACCACATGCACATATAGCAAAAAATGTGAGGAACGTGAACTTCAGAACACTACATACTGAGATTTTTTTTTTGTTTGAGGAAAGAAGCAAATAGAAAGAAACAAAAGTAGCCAGTGTTTGTTTCAAATATTTAATGTGCTTCTGAACAAAGCTGTCAGCTGGTTCAGCACCAACCAGAAACTTGATACAAGAAGCAGATACTGGTTTTCCTTCTTTGATGGGAAGGTACAGAAGGATCTCTTCTTTGAAAACGTAATAGCCTTGAAATAATATGTGCATGAAAGAAGCAGTCTTCCATAAACTTAGAATGTATCAGCTGCCTCCAACTCATGCTGTCAACAGACAATATATTTTGGATACTGAATGAGGGATAGAAGATGATACTTTTATGGCCAGCCTCTGCCCATAAACATGACATGGGTGATCTGCCAGCAGAACTTTTCCTACAAATACACACTACAATTACAGTAAACCAACAATCACAGTGAGTTGAGAAGAAATCCCACAACCATCCTCCTAGCACACCTGAAAGAAGGCTGTGGACACGTCAGCAAAACAGGATATTTCAGAAGTACATGTGTGTATGCACCAACAGAAAATGGACACTGAAAAATAAAGTTCTTATGTTTACTATAGGTGAAGATGTATACCTTGGTAGTTACCCAACAGTGGTTAGCACTGCACATTTTAAAACTTAGAAAAGTAAAAGCTGCAGCAAAATAAGTACTCTCCCACCAAAACTTTGATAAAGCAAAGAGAAAAACTTCAACAAACACAGGAAGGCCCATTTTTAAGGTAACTTAAACAGTTACGAGACCTGCTATGACTACTTTTTAAATTCAACATTTAACTAAGAAAGTGCTTCCTGATGAAACTGCATCTTCCCTCTCATGTATTCAGCATGAACCCACTCTATCAAACTGCTGAGGAACACGAGACATAGATTTTACCTACTTTCTCCATGCTCTCATGCCCCAGCAGCTCTACAACATTAAATCAGGGCAGGAAAAAGGCAATGACATGACTGCGTTGAACACACGTGTCATTCAGGAGGCCCCAAATTCAAAGGAACTTTGAAGTAAGACAGGCATTCAAGTGGGAGGCTGTGTTAGGCTTAATTCAGTAGGTCCTTGCCCCCATCAGAGCTTCTCAGACTAATCTTGTGTCATGTGACCTAGTTAATATACACACTTCAGTTCCTCTCAAGTTAAGAATAATATACCAACAGTCATAAAACTCAAAATAAAATAGTCATGGAAGGTAAGGCCAACAATTCAGAATTACTTAGGACCTAAGTCGCATTTTGGAACTTAAAATCTTATTTAAAACTTTAGTATGGAAAATAAAAGATCATACTAGTGGGTCAAGAAATAAATATCTTTCCCCCTTTCTTGGTTGGTTTTTGTGGGTTTTTTCCCTGCTTGTAAAATTACTATTGGATGTTTGATAACAGTCTTGGCAGTGCTTCTTACCTAACACTTTGTGATAGAAAGTAATTTTTTTATTATTTCCCAAGACCATCTCTGCTACCAGCTGAAATTTATTTCAAACTCCACAAAACAGAATATAACCATGACTTATGGTAAACTCAAAAGATCTGAATTTCTACACCACAGCTTTTTATATCTACATTGAGCTAATTTTAGCTTTTTGTAACAGGAGACAGTGAAAAAGACAACTAATATTAAGGAACATTTCAGACTGAAAATTTAAACCTTGTACTATAAAAGTTCATTCTTTTTGGAAAATTTAAAGAAATGATTCCAAGCTTGATAGTAGTTTTTCTTAATTATGAGATTTATTACAGTAGATGGAGATTAATTACAAGAATTACTGTTTAACTTTTTTTTTAATGTTCAAATGATTCTTCCCTTTATAAAATCCAGTACTTTACTATTTCACCAAAGTAAATTAGTAAAGGTAACACAAGAGTTTTTTTCCCAATTCTAGCCATCGTTTTCCCAGTAATACACCTTAATTTCTACAGTTACAGAGTAAGGACTTTAAAATAAGTGAAAACCTAACAAAGCAGCTGAACCTTAATTTCAATTGCAACACAACAACTTCATTGACACTGAATTGCAACACTTTAAATATTTTAAGTTAAAAATCATTCCTTTATTTTAATATGTAAAATGGAAGTGGCTGGTTTTGTGGCCTCCTCATCGTAGCATCCAATGGAAAGTCTATATAACACACTAGTAGACAGAATGCATGTGAGTAATTAGCATGTTACAGTGACATACTATATTTAACTCCCCTCCACTGTAACAAACACTAAGACATTTAATTTAAAGAGATAATACCACAAACCTGAGCATCTGCTCCACCTGAAGCAAATTTTTCACCACCTTTTGAAAAAGCCACACAAAGTACAGGTCCCTGGCAAAAAAAAAATAGCATACAGTAAAGTTAGGCTATTACTGTAAGCATGGTATTTTAGTGCAAAGAGAAAAACACTGATGCCGTTACCAAATAAAATAGATTTTTCAATTTTAATAAAATAAGTAGCTATTTTACTACAGTGGAATTTCAGCAAAACTTGATTGAAGAGTTAATACTGCACATTTTCGTATAATGCTGCATTACAATTACAACAATCTATACTAGGAAAATAGGGGTATTATCCTTAGATCTTATATTTAGTTCGACAATGAAAGATTACAAAATATATGTTGCATTACTCAAGGCAATATGTTTGAATGATTTATTATCAAAAACAGGGTTTGTTTGGCATTAACAGGAAAAAGAGGACATGTCTGCCATTTTTCACAAAAGTTATCTTCTGTAAGCTTCCCCCTCCTTAGAAGACACTGTTTTTCAATAGACAAAAACACTAAAGTGCCAAATAACATGATCTGGAAAATCAAGTGAATTATTAATGAATTCAGAACATGAGCTATTACTTAACATCAAGCATGTAACACTGACAGCTAAAAAGCATGGTTACAGGTAAAACTGATGAATTTCCTTAACCACTTGTGACAAGGTGCATTAATACAACACCTTGCTGTCCACTAAATTTTATCTGCAAGTTGCAAGATAAAAGACAATGGCATAAATGTTACTTTCCCTTTGTAAAGATAACAACCTAATAAGATCTCCATTTAAAGAGGATTATTGTGTATACCTGGTGTCCATGAAGAGTGTAAATAAGTCTTTCTCCTAAGAGGTCCAGAATCTTAAGGGTACCGTCAGAAGAAGCAGTGATGAGGTAGTTATCAGAAGGATGGAATGATATACAATTAACCCCTGCTCTGTGAACTAATTTACAGAAGACAATATTCAAAGACTGTAGATATCTACTAAGAGGAAATGTGCACTTTATTTCTTTGCTCTTTTCTACTTCCCAAAGAACTACTTCATTTAAGGGAAAAACAACCAAAGTTCTGGGGCATAAAAGACTCTTCAAAGTATTTGCTTAAGAGAAGCAAAGAAATAAAAAGGATTCAGATTGGATTTTTAGGGTTGCTAGACTACAAAAAGATACTTACAACATGTCAATATGACTTGTTTGTTCACTTTCCCCAGTAAGGAATGAAATAACATACTCTTGATAAATCACATTTAATTGTAAAGAGTCCCATTGTAAAGAAAATAAAACAAACTACATTTTTTTTACCTCTGAAATGCTGCAGTAGCTTGTTCGTTCGAATATCCCATAGCTTCACTGTGTGATTGGAACCAGCAGAAGCTATACATGTTCCACTTGGGTTGAAAGCCACAAAATTTGCATATCTAAATATAATTAATGAAAACTGATTTAAAATATGTTTCCACAGAAATATTTAGGTGTGTGTATATATATAAAGCCCACAATATCAACACTGAGCTGCTTGTGTGGAATCCACATGTATGGAAACTCAAATAAGGCATTTCAAGTAACTGAAATAAGCATAAGAAAACAAGATGTACATGATAAATCATAATCTCACTTTTGTTGAAAATACAGTATAATTGATCCAAGTCAAATCTTCAGAGTTTGTGCTAGAGTACAAAGTTCCTAGAAGATAGTGCTACAAAGTTTGTAAGCAACAAGTAAAATAATTTTGTCTAAGAACCAAGTATCTAGCTATAACAACATTTGGGACTCAAAAAAGGATGAAGGCAGCCATGAAATCAGCAAAGCACATATGCAAGATAAATACTCCACTGACTTGTTAACTAAAACTCTGAATCCAAGATGTTCAAGAAAACTGCATATAAATAAAAGCAAATATTTTTTAAATTTAAATAAGGCAGACCACTGAAGGTAACAAAACATTGTTTTAATCAACAAGTGGAAAAGCCTTCAAGCTTTCTTCTTGTTGAAGCATTCAATACGAAATAATATTATCAAAATTGAGGAAAAACATGGAAACATTCCAAAATCTAAGAATAATCTCACTTCTGTTTGGATTAGCTCTTGATTGCTGGAAAACATCTGGATAAGTGCAGACAGTTAACCTCTTTAGAAAAACATTATATGAATCATTTTACTTCACATGGGTGGTAGAATTTTGATCTGTTTTCAGATTTAACACAATAGATGTTAATACCACAGAACATTAAATTAATGTAAATAAAATTACTCTATTACATTTTACCTTTTTTTCTAGTAAAACTTACCCTTCATAATCTGAGAAGCTATTAACACAAGTTTTACTTCTTGTATCCCAGATGTTAACAGAGTTGTCCTCACCACAAGATACTATTATTCTTCCATCAGGCGAAAATCTGGAACACACAAGTGTATACATTACCAAAAAACTGATACTGCCTAGATTAGCATTAGAGACATAAGTAGCAAAACACCAGAACCAAGAGAGCCTGTTTGAAATACGGATGCGTAACATTTAAAGGACATTTGAACTTCTAGTATTTCTCATGGAGTAATAAAATTGAAAAGAAAAGCTTCTCCCCCTATTCCACTCTGCCTCATTTCACAATACACTAGAATTAAAAATCAAGCAAGAGAAAGAGAGGGAGTTGGGGGGAAGGTATCAGCAACCTAAGGATGACAGATATTACAGAAAACTATAGGTAAAAAGACAGGACACAGTAGAATCTTGTGTTCAATCTTAACCTATATTTATGTTCTCTGAGTTCTCTCTAGACTTACAAATAGTGGGCAAAGCATTCGCAATTATTCCTAGACTAGCAGACTAGGTTTTTAAACAAGAAAAATGACTTGTCTATAGCTTCCTTGAGCATTATTATTTCACTTCTTGAGCAACTGCACAACAACATTAGAAAACTGTTCAAGAACTTTCACATGTGATTTCCTAGGGCTTTTTCTTTTCAACAATTAGATACTTTGAAACTTTGTAGGGCTCTGCACTTCACCAGTGTGAAATTTCTTTCTCAAGAGGTTTATATCAGGCCTCTCTTAGCTGCAGATTTTCCATTAATATGGAGGAAAGGAAAAATTTAAAAAAAAAAAAAAAATCGGCAAACAATCTTTTCTTGTCTTTGAAGAGCTGTCCTGTCTTTAAAGAGCATGAATCCTAACTTGCAGTCCAAAGGCCACTTATTTCACCTTTTCCAATTGTGTAAGCTTAACTCATCTGGATTCATGACCATTCTTTTATGCCACTACTATTCCAAGAACAGTTCAGAAAACCCCTACAATGCATGATACCTCTGGGAAAATGCTGGGAAATAAGTTAATACAAAGAAATAACCAAACAAAACTGAGGAAAGACAGGATATTGACTGAAAATAAACACAGAAGAACCCATTTGTCCTTTAATGTAATAGAATGAACACACAGCAACTGATTTAATATGTACATATATTACCACAAAGCAAGCTTTCATACTTCAGCTAGGAGATAAATACAAAACTTGTGTGCGTAAGATTCATTTAATAAAATTTAATTATTACTGAGAGATCATAATTTGTTATTCACAGACTTTTCTTCTCTTAGTTCTACCCTGAGATATAAAATTCCCTTTGTTAGGAATTCTACTTTACCAGGAGAATAAAAACACTTACTTGGCACAGCGAACCCAGCGAGTGTGTTGGAATAGGGTAAACAAAAGGCGCTGATAGCAAACACTCCATATTTTTATTGACTTGTCATTGGATGCTGAAACTATAGAGTAGCCATCATGGGAAAAGCTCACACTCCGAACAGATGCTGTATGACCTTTCAGTACTGATGATTCTCCGTGACTAAGGGGGGTAAAGAAAATGAAACAACATTCCAAATATCAAGTCATAAATCACAATTACATTAGACGTAAAGAGTTTAAATCCATAAAACTCAATGTTAGAATATTTAGAATCTTACCCAAACAAAAAAGCAGCATAGTAGAGGCCAAATCGTAATGCCACCACTACTTTTTTTACTTACTTAAATATTATTAGAATAACACTTCTCCAGTTGTGTTTAACATGACCAGTTTTAGAGAACAGTGCAGTTAAGTAGCAGCTTTAGGCCCATTAGCACCAGTATTTGAAAGAGAACTTATTTTTTTAATATAGTAATCTACAAAATGCTTGAAAGTTCAAGTAACATCAGTCTAAGATCACTTTGAATAACTTATAATCACTACTACTCAAGAACAGTCTAATAAGGCAAGTCGATTAAATTTTTTTTCCCAAAAAACTATTTTTTGTTTGCACCATCACTTGTCTCCCCCAAATGAAGTGCAGCCATGCAGTACTTACTAAAATATAAGCCAGAGAAATATTACGAAGCATAGTTGTACACACATGAAATTGTGACCTCTGAATTGTTCTGTTTTTCTTTTGAAACTACAGAATATTCAGAAAAGAACAAAGTAATACAGTAAAGAACTGTGTTGCTTGTGCTCCCCAGTCTGTTTTGTCAAAGCCCAGGCATGTGGGAAGGAAAAAGAAATTTGAGTAAAGCCTCCAATATTCACATTGCACAATTACAAAACACGTAGCCAGCACTGCCCAGTTATACTCACATGCAAGGAATCCATAGCCTGACTGTGTGATCTTGAGAAGCTGAAGCCAGCACCTGCCCATCGGGTGAGAACTCTACACTGGTCACCGCTTCTGCGTGGCCCGCAAATCTGTAAGCTCTGCGCTGATTCTTCAGCTTCCACAACATAAGAAACCTATCCACAGAGCAGGTAGCTGGCAAGAAGTAAAAGATATTAGGAGTCTGCTCACTGTTCTTATGAAAGTCAGAGCTAATGACTACTGATTTGGATTCACAGAGAACTTAATGAACATTACGGGGAGGGAGGAGTTATTAGATTTTAATGGATACTTGGCCTGAGCAGAAGCCTGGTAGCAAGTAATGCCAACACCAGGCTTTTGGAGGGATGTCACAAGACTGGGAGGAGTAAAGGATAATTCTTAACAGGTAGCTCTCCTACATACTAAGCCAACTGAAGACATAGAGCAAAAATTTCAAAGCCAAACACCACGCACATCAGTTAAGTATGAATCCAGATTCAGTTTTACCAAATCCTAAGAACAACAGACAAATTCTTCAGTAATCTCATTTTGATCTCTGAGATGGAATTTGTTTCAAGCATCAAGTGTTTAACTCTGAAAAAACAAGCCAACTTAAACTCAAGACATGATTTCTAACACTTCAGATATCTACATTTGAGTGAAGATATCGACATACGATAATTCTGTAATCCTATTTAAGTACTGACTTTATAATACTAACATTTGTCTAGTACAAAAGAGAACATAAAGTTGTCAGTCTGAAAATAGAAAGAGCATGTTAGAGGGTGAGTTTTTTGCAGTCACTTTACAGATGAACTACACTATCTACACTCAAAAAGGCTCTTTTAACAGAGCTTGATCATTTTCAGGAACCTATAAGAAGCAAAGACAATAAGCAGTTGAATTAAACTGGTACATGTGATATTCCTACGTGCCCTATCATCTTCATCTCTGCTAAATGCTAGTATGCAGACATAAATAAAACAAGGTATTCACACTCCCATCTCTCAGTTGTCAAATTCCTAACCCTAGTAGAGAAAAGAAGGGAGAGGAAGAACAGGGGCCTCCTGGAAGCTGGAAGAGTACATGAAGAGAATGGCTTTTCTCTTCCCAGTCTCTTTCAAGCCCCAACATAGCACAAAGAAATTGAGTCTCCTTATTTATCACATGTCAAGGCAAGCCTCAAACAAAATATTAGCATATTAGAATACTAAATATTAACTATTAAATTCCCTTAATTAATTTAATACAAAGATATTATTTTTATTCCCAAAAGACTAGCTTCTGCTAAAAGATGTGAGACCAGACTATTTCTATGCCCACCTTAATAGGTCTATATTTGACAAAGAAATACAGGATATTTTCCCTCCACTTCAACTTTTCAAAACCCGGGTTTACAGCAGGCTCTTTCTAATTGTACTTGAAAGAATTCTTTTTTCCCTTTGATTCTGAAAAATGTGACCTACAGTGGAATAAAACTAAAAGGAAAAAGTGAAACATAAGCTAAAATATAATTTGAAGGCATCAGGCTGGAAATGTGAAACAGACAAGATTTATGGTTTCTAAAACAAATCATTGACGAACTACCTGTGGTATCTTAAGAACTGCAAGAAGGCTGTGCATTACCAAGCTGCCTTTGCTTTCAGTTCTAAAAACTGAGGGAAACATTCTTTGAAAGATGACAGCACAATACATTCAAAGCCTGGTTTCTTGTAGCTTGCTCTCTCATAGATAGGCTATCCCAAGGTAAATGAGACACAAGCAGTGACCTGAAGTTCTCCTTTCTGTGGGACATTCATGACCATCTTCCTTGTTTTCCCTTTGGACTCCCTGCTGCCTATGCTCCACAGCATCCTCTCTCCATCCTTAAGTACGTTTCTCTCTTGAAGCCACCAGCCCACTACCTCGACACACGAAGTCTATTTCCATCTCCAATGCCGCAGTTCCAGCCCAGCCAACACCACCCTAGGGGTGATGGAGGGAAGAAGTTCAAAATTTGCACAGGAAAGGGTGAGTAACCGACAGACCTGTTGTAGAAATATTTTCCTAAGGCACACAGGCTGACGTAACTATGTTTGAACAGCACGGGAGAGGCAAACAAAAAGAAACTCTAAGCCTAAATTTTGCATCTATATTGAGCTTTGGCCCTTATCCTTTACCATTAATGAGGCTCAGTTAAGCCAAGCTATTCCCTCTTCAAGCAAGCTGAAAACAATTTTGGTGCATTAAGCTAGCACCCAAGCATTTCACTGTAATAGTAACTGCTTTACCTTAGCAAACCACAAGCAGAAAATACAAGAAGCCATAGGGTAACTGTGTTGCCAGAAATACTAATCTTAAAAACAGCTTTGTTCATGACAATGTACTATTATCAAGTAAACTTCACTATTTCTTTTTATTCCATTCTAAGGGCTTTTGCCTACTTTATAACAATGCTGCTTCTTCGGTTTACTCTAGCACAGTACTTTAAGGATTACTTCTTAATCCTTTATGCATTTTTATCCCCAAGGTCTCTCCATTCAAAAAGAGGGAAGCAAGAACCTTCCAGGATGGACTACACATGAGATTCTACAGGAATGCAGACCAGACACAGATGATGCATTCTGACAGCACTTACTAAGTATACCAGCACACTACAGTTGGACTTTCAATTACCAGATCACCAGTAAATAGCTCACAACAGATCTCCAACGCTGAAGTATTGGATCAGAAACAAAAAAAGATGTGCCATAGCACAAACAGGCCTGTTGCTCCTCAGAGAATACATGACATAACCAGAACCATATTTAGAGGTGAAAAGACAATTTGTCCTTGCTATGAAAACATTTGATCAACTGAAAAATGTAACTAAAAATGTAGAAAGCTGAAAATTCACACTGAGCTGACTCCAATACACAACTTACTCCAGTTTATAACCTGAGTGCTTTTTTTTTTTAAACATCAATGCTTCTATACACACCTACATATAGCAGGTACATCACTGGGTAATTTGCTTCTCTGCTGATGAGTCATTACAGGACTGAACACCAAAGAATAAAGACTTGCCTTTATGCAAAGGCCAAGTTGAGAGATCTACAGCAAAGTGGTGTGTAAACAGATACCTGAGCTTCACATATGCCATGAAAAAGATTTCATGGTATTTGCAATGAAACAAAGTTCCATTTATGAATTTTGATTATTTATGGTACACAGTTTTATATATACACACACAAATACATGAACACAAGTCGCTATAATACGGAATTACCATTTCACTCTCATTTCCCACAATAACAAAGTGGTGACTAAGAAAGTTGTGCAAAGTTCAGAAGAGACAGAGGCAGGCTTTAACAGTGTGATGTACATCTCTCAAAATACTGAAGCATCCCCAATATAATTAATCACTCAGTGCAAGAATTACAGGGCAGATGGAATACAGTGCACATGATGGGTGTGTGAATATTCAAACCCCACCACTGTCAACAAACCCCCAAAACAAACCCACCAAAAACACTTCACAGGAACCCTGCAGCTCTCAATGATAAGGTGCAATGTTACAATACAAACACATTTTGCAATGAATTGCAAGATTTCCTACTTGGAGAAAAATTATTATTAATTGAACCTCTGTCAAGAAAGCCAATCTGGAATTCTAAGCACAATGGATAAAATATGAAGAACTTTTAATAACTCCCATAAGTTCAAGTTCATGGCAGTTTTTGTTGCATTCTGTATGCATGTACACAAGAGGAAAAGAACTGAGAAGAGTCAGTACACTAGCCAACATTTAATTTTCTGGTTTTTATTTTTTCAAAAGAAATCCCAAAACCCTCCACATTTATTCAGTGTTAAGTTTACATTCAATTTCTTTTAAGTCACTTAGAATCAGTAGTTTAAAATATATACAAGTGTTCATCAAATCTTCAAAGTCTAACAGAATAGAAAACCATTCAGTTTCAGATTTTTCAGAAATCTGTACATACCGAAAAATAATTGGATAGGAGTATTGAAATGGCAAGGTGTTGTTTGTTTGTTTTTTCCTTCTTTCTTTCTCTTTCTCTAGTCCCTCTTCCTTTTATTCAGATGTTTTTTATTCCCATTGGGAATATTTTTAAATTTTTTTTTAGGGACAGGTTATTTGGTTTTTTTTGTTCTTCCCAGTTTGTTTATAAATAATTCCAAAAATAGAAAGGGAGGTCATGGGGAGAAGGAAGGGTTCAGATACATACAGAGAGAATAACTTTTCAAACTAAGAGGCAGATTCACTTATAATTATTGCTTACATAGATAAGGAACACTTTAATGTCAGGTTTAACTTGAAGGTATTTCTTTATATGAAAAGCAGTTTTTGCCAAGTGCTAAAAAATTAACTGTATAAAAGTTGCATAGTCTATATTCACACCATTTAATTACTTTCATCTTTAGAAACATGCATTGCACATACTATTTATGATCTGCCATATAGGACAACCTAGGCCTTTTTCCTGTCATTTCCATTGAATGTAACAGCCTACAGCAAGCTTTTCACAAAAGCACATACTTTATATAATTTATTGCCCCAGTACATAATGACTGGTTGCCCTTTAAAATTTGATAAATGGTTCATAACTTGAAGGTCCACAAAAGAATTCCTACTGGAA
>NW_008236636.1:1061508-1065377 GCF_000691975.1 Corvus brachyrhynchos | reverse complement strand
TGCTGGAAAGTGGAATGGAATTTTTCATGAATGTTTTCCTTACATAGTAAAAAGTTCCCTTTCTTTTTTTTTAAGCAAAAAAAAAACCAAAAACAAAAAAAAAAAAACAACTTAGGGGAAAAATAGAAGATAAAAAAGGGGAAAAAATCATATTGCAAGTAACTACCTAAAAATAAATTAAAGACTTAAAAGAACCCATGCCACACAGTGGCAAGCATTTTTCGCGTGATTCAATGCTGCATTCCAAGCTCCAAATTTTCTTCTTCTGTTCATCTTCTATCTTAGCCTGCTTCCACCCAAACCTCTCAAAACTTTCAAGCCACTAAGACTTAAGAATATGTTCTAACTTACTCTTACTTTATTTTTGGCAAAACTTCCACTACATCAGGTCTCACGTGTCCCTTTTTAACCCTTCTACCTACTAACACCTGTAGCAAATGTACATCTACTACATTCCTCAAGTATCCAGATTCCTATTGCTCGCTAGCTTAAGTTTGTACCTACCAGGCCTATGTCAAGACTTACTACGCTGTGGCTACTGAAGAACATTTATCACTTCAGTGAAAGTAATCAAAAAAGCTGGAATGCCCAAAACATTAAGAAAAAGTGTTCAACTTAAATCATATGAAGCTAAAATACAAACACTAACACAAGATTTTTTTTCAAGTACACAATATATCTATCACATCTACCATCTATAATCACAATCAAAACAGATTAGTGACATGATTCAAGAATCAGTATTCTTCAAACCTCAGCATAATAGAAAAGAGAAAACAGTCTAAATAAGTAATTCTGTGAACCACCTTACCAACAAATCTTGGTTTCCTCCAAGCTGTCCTTTGCCTTTTCAACTCCCCTCATGTCAGGAGCTTCAGCTTCCCAGCCTTACCCAAGGTCTCCCGTGGTACTGTTTTGACTAGAAAGAGGCAGCTTATGCTGTATTATTTCAAAACTCTACCTAGGGCTGACCCATGCCAGCTGTTGCCAAAACACAAAAAGCAAAATAAAACAGCCCAAATGTTCCTCTGTGTTATTTTCCTCTACCCTGATGACAGACCACATGAAGAAAACCCACAAGAAACAAACAACCCAAACACGCTCTAGATTACATAACTTTTGTGTCCCTAGGATGTGGGGCTGAACATGGAAAAGCTTACACAGAGACAATGTATACATTAAATATACAGCTAAGAAACAGCAGTAACTGCAATTTTGTGGTTCCTTTCCTTCTCAGTTACCTTTAAACAGAATTCTTACTTGTAGCCATCCCTATTTCTTCCACTTGTGGTATCACCAGCATGTCCTTGGTTCCAATGCCACCACGCTCTCCTCTAAATGCATGAGAGCTCCTGACTAACCCCCCATGGGGTAAGATTTTTACAATAGTACAACACTGCAAAGCAGTGCCAAAGTCCTTCTAATTAAATAAACTTCCTGTTCTTCTATATAATATAGTACCCTTAACAGCATGTACATTCCCAGAAAAATGCAGACTATTACAAGGCTTAGATTCGGCTTCCCACATCAATGTCCATTCAATCACATGCTACTGTAGCATTACTTAGGGTTTTAGATACATATTTTATAATGTATCTGGGACATGGGTCAGCTAATACCACTGCAAGAACCTTAGCTTTAACTTCTGTAAGTAAAAATTCTTTGTTTACATGTAACATTATCTTGCAGGATTATTGCATAATTTTAAGATGAAAAAATCCCTCCTCAATCCACTCAGAAGCCATTGTTTTATCATAATCAAGACAGAACAAAGTAATAATGGATCAAAATTTTACAAAAATAAAAGGCATTAGATGTTCTAATCCATGTTTTAGAAACCAAACCCCACTATTTACTTTTGCTTTCCATACAGTTCATCACAGTAGACAGTTTCTACACCACTACAGACACATCTGAAAACATTCCAAGGTATTCAATCAAACATTGCTATCTGCTCACACGTGTAAAAAGCTTGAATATCACACACAGTCCATTCGATTCATACTACCAGCAGTGATTATTTCTCAAATTTCCAAATCTGATTTTTATCTCCAGCATTGCAAGTTCTCATTTGCACATCAGCATGCCCCTCAGTCGTACGATAAGCAGTAAGGCACTTCCCCGAGTGAGGATGATAAATAGTCCCATCTTCTTTGAAGTGCCAGATAATAATTTCTGGGATAGGAGATCCATCTTTTGGGCAGCTCCTCATACCTATGAAGTCTTCCCGCTCAGGGACTTCAGCACATAGCTCAGTTACAGAGTTAAATCTAATCTCCTGATTTGACGTATATTCAAAAAATTGGTTGCCTCCCTGACCATGACAGCCAAAGAGAGAAAGGTGAGACCCAGTAGGATTATGTTCTTGCAAGACATAGTCAAGGCACTCTGAAGGTATTCCTGTGCTGCGGATAGCACCGTGCCAGCCAGGACGATCTTCTGGTACATGTAACTCAGCAAATACATTTTTTAAATACCACTGAAAACTCTTGCATTTCAAACGCTCTCTAAGTATCTTTCTTTCAGAAATATCTCCATAGTTTTCTTTCCTTGCTGAAGGATTTCTGTTGTAAAAGTGATCTTTGAACTCATCCATCCACACCTCAGCAGCACGTGCGGTGTTCTGAAGGAAATTTGGTCTGGCATAGGGCGCACGCTTTGGAAACACATGGCCCACGTGGGAGCACGGATGAATTTCCAACATGCCCCCACACTGCCAAACCCTAAATGATAATTCTAAGTTCTCCCCTCCCCAAACATCCATTCCTGTATCATAGGTTCCCAGGTACTCAAAATACTTCTTGCTGACAGCAAACAAGCCACCAGCCATAGTTGGGGATCTAATTGGGTCGGTTTCAGATTTGCGCCTGAGACGTTCGTGTTTAGGCACTGAGTGCCACTGAAATGTCAGCCGCCAGTCAAACCCTCCAATCATGGGCTCTGCCGTTTGCATGTAGTATTCAAATGTTTTCCAGTCAATGGTGTCAATGACGGGACAAACAATAACAGTCTCATTCTCAGCAATCCTCTCGAGCAGTGGTTCCAGCCAGCCAGAAACACACTCACAGTGACAATCTAGGAATGTGAGAACATCACCGGTAGCAAAAGTAGCACCAATCAAGCGTGCACGAACTAATCCTTCTCGTTTGTTGGTTCTTATCAAACGAACTCTTTTCAGACTGCTTATGTATTTTTCGAGTTCAGCCTTCAAATACACTTTATCACTCAGGTCATCCACCAGTATAATTTCTTTCAGAAGCACTGAAGGTGATGTTTCAAGAACACTATGTATCGTCCTTAGCAGTGTTGACCAGGCTTCATTGTAGAAAGCAATTATAACAGATGTCGTGGGCAGTCTTCTGTAGTTGTAAGATTTAGTTTTACAACCACTCAGTCGATTATCTTCAATGTGCCGGTGGAGAGAAATTCTATCACTTAAATAAATATTTATTGCATACTTCTCAATCAGCTCTTCTTCCTGTTTCTTTTCCTCAGGACTCAGCTGTGGGCGAGAGGGTTTACCCCATTCTCCTGGGGCATAAGGATCAGGCGGGGGTTTGTCATAAACTGGACGAGCCAAATCGACAGCTTTTTCTGCTCCGTCAGAAAAGCGCCTCTCCCATTTCCCTTTAGTGATGCTCTCGCCGGCGAGGGAGGCACCGAAGGATGAAACCGACAGCTCGACCACAAAGTAAGCGATCATCAAAAAGCCGAGGAACACGCAGCTTTTGCGGACCCACGTCCATCTTCTCGCCAGACGGATCCTCATCGTGGGTAGTTAAAAGCAGCTCCTAGCAGAGAGGGGCTCCGTGAACTCCTGCCGGCTCTCCCCGCGCCCCCGGGGCGGGGGGAGCTGCAGGGACTCCCCG
>NW_008236636.1:1019849-1060397 GCF_000691975.1 Corvus brachyrhynchos | reverse complement strand
GCTCTCAGCGCGAGGTGCGGGTGTTGGAGCCTGCGGAGCGCCGCAGACGTAGGTGGAACGTTCGACTAGCGGGAGGTCTGGCCCATGATACCTCGATTTTGTGGCTTACAAATTCATACACGACAGCTGCGTTTAAAATGTCAGACTGGTTTTGTATTAAGCCCCTTTAGGTAGCTTGGCCTCTTGTCTTTTTTTTTTTTCTTCAGTTGTTTCTTATTTTGGTAAGACTTTCTAGATTCCTAAGTTGGCACACACGTTTGTGTTATACAGAGTGGTCTTTAAACAGACCTTCAATGCTCTAAAAACCTACACCTACCTTAAAAAACATTCCAAAAACCCCAGCGCTGCAACGTTAGTGTTAGTAGTGCTGTGAATGTTTATGCAGCTTCATGGAAAGCTAGACGAGGGAACCAACCTCGCTGCTCCCATAGCTATGCTAGTAAAACCACAGTTGACAGCAATTAGCAAAAAGAAGGGCTGTGATGGCAAAGCTGTCATTCGATATGCAAGTGTTCCTGAAGAAGTAATTCATACTGCAATTACCCTTTTTTCTTTTTTAAATCCAGTCTGCCTTTTACTGGTTGTTCTGACATTAAACTTTCACATCTACAGAATCAGGTCAGTAATTAGGCCAACATATAAGAATTGTCACTTACAGGACAGTTCCAAATAAATTGTGTTTAACCAGGAAATGCACACTTGAAATAATAATTTTGCAAGTGGTGAAAAAAGCAGGATTATCACAAGTATATAAGGCAGTTTCCATGAAAATCTATTAGCACTCCTTGCATTGAGGTTATGTAGGCTGATAATTTGCCATTTTGACTTCACAAAATGAAACCCTTTGTGGGACAAGACACATTGACTTGGACCTAGCAAAAGCTACAGTTTTTTGCCATTATTTGGTTTTGGTCTGGTTTGCTGGTGGAGTTTTGTTTTGGGGTTTTTTTCCCCTTCTACACCCTCCCATCCTTTCATTTTATTCCCCATGGTTTAGATCACAAAGTAAAATGTAGCATTAAAGAAAGTTGGTAATGATAAGATTTAAATGTTCTGCACTCTACCCCACTGCAGGAACAGTAAGTTAACTAGTTAAACTTAAACTGACCTCTTCACCACTATTAAAGTCTTCCAGCCTTTCTCAACCTTTTTTCCAACTATCCTCTTTCTAACCCAGGTTTTATCAGCTGAGAATGATTTCTTTCCTCAGGGAGACTACATTTAGATTCTATCCCTCTGGGTTAGTACCAAACTTTGTGTGATCTTAATTTATTCTGTGTTTTCTCATCTCCTGAATGAGAGAAAGTGTGCTGCGGTATTTTGGTATTTCTTGTACCTTGTCTTTTCAGGTTTGGATCTGTTCTGGAAGCTCCTTAAAACCCAGTGGTCAGAAACATGTTATTTTTTTTAGAAACTGAGCTGAAAGACAATTCCCAGTCCTACAGAATCCTTTTCTTGCCTTCTTTAGAGCTGCTATTCTTCCAGCAGCTCAGTATATTTTACTAATTTTGGGATGCTAGCAATAGACTGGAATCTCTAGCTGCCCACAAAATTCCTGGATTATAAATTTCCAGGTGATAGGCATAAAGCAAAGGAAGGGCTGTGATTTTAGATAGAAGGGGGGTGGCATCTCTCTTTCTACAAATTGATAGACGAGTGTTTCTCAAATTGTAGGGCTTACAAAGTTAGTTTGTTCCCTGCCATTTCTCCCCCCGAGAGTGCTTTGAGGACTCCCAAAGGCTCTTAGGAAGCAAAGTATTCCTTTACTGCAGACATGTGATTAGCTATAGTGACTGCAGTTATAAAGCTGGAAGATAATAGTTTTTATGATGATTATGTTCCCTCATTAGTGTGTATAATTTTATTTTTTAAATTATTTTAAGATTATTGTAACTCCTAATAATAAAATTGTGAGTTGGCATTGTCTTTTTAAGGTTGTGATATGTAGGAGCAATTTACTGTAATAAGTTGCTGTGCACTGTGATGACAATGATAAATGGTGCCTCAGAAAATATGTTCCAAGCATCATGTGTCAGCAGGCTGTTGCTTCAGCAGCTATGGAGGTTTTTTTTCCTCAGACACTGTGTTTAGGTAGTATATGTCCAAACAAAAATTGTGTCTAAAGAAGAACACTTTAAGATGGTAATTCCAGGCTTGTGCTGACTGCATGGTCATTGAAGGAAAAGGTGTGTAGAATTCAACGACACATGGACATACTTGGTAAACTCAGAGCATGTATGCTGCAATGCACACATTAGTTACACTGATCACATATGATTTCATAATAATTGATGTAAAACAATACATGAGCACAAGGAGCAAATATATTAGTAATATACTAGCCCACCAAAAATTGTTTTATGTCTAAAATGAGTCATTTAACTTAGTGTTAATCCTACTTTAAAATAAAACTAAGAGCCCCAACTGTGATTATGTGGGATCCTATTGGGAGCAGCTGTGTTAGCAGCAGAGCCGTCCAGGCTGCCAAGAGGCCTCTGGCCCTTGGGCTGTTGGCAGGAGGTGGTACTCTGTCACTAGAGGGGAGTGTGAGATCTGATTTGCCAGTGTGGTGTTGGGCATTCATCCGCCTACATGCAGGAAGAGAATGTAGTCCAAGGGCACAAAGATTTAATTGCAGGCTCTCTTGCTGTTGTAGAACCATTGTACCTTATGCACCCGGCATCTTTCCAACCTCTGATCCTACAAATTTTTCTCCTCCATCAAAATGGTTATGAAAATAAAATAAATATTAAACCTATAAAATAACTTGCGGAGTAGTGTTGGTTTTTTGCTTCTGTTGAAATTTTCCTGTCAAAATCCCATTAAAGTCTGTTTGCCAACAGCAGCAAGAAAATGGAGAAGAAAAGAATATCAACTAGGTGCATAACGATTTGAAATACAAGGGCAATTTGGAATACATATAATATTACTTTTAGTCTAAGAAAAATCTTGGGCTTCTGAGGGAATTGGCAGGTGTAATTGCTGAGCCATGTCTCCATCATATTTGAAAAGTCATAATAATCAGGCTGTAACTACCGTTCAGTGACTGGAGTGACGCTGACTACCTGTAACTCTCTCAGGCACTGGAGGAAAGGGATTATCACACCCAGACCCTGGGAACTGCTGACCAGTCAGCCTCACCTTTGTGCCTGACAACATCATGGATCAGGTCCCCCTGGAAGTTATGTCAAAGCATCTGAGAAGTGATTGTGTGAAGATGATTAGACAGCTAACACAGCTACAGCAAGAGCAAATCATGCCCGACTAATCTAGTGCCCTCCTATGATGGAGTGACTGCATCAGGAGACAAAGGAAAGGTAAGTGATATCATTTAACTTCTGTAAAACCTTTAATACTGTTCCTCCCAATACTTTTGCCTCTAAATTGATGTGGATTTGATGGATGGACTATTAGATGGCAAGGAATTGTATGACTGCAACCAAAGAGCTACCAGTGCTGAGTGGTATCTCCCCCACGGGTCTGTTTTGAGGCCTATAGTATTTAACATCTTTATTAATGACATAGATAGTGGGATTGATGGACCTTCAGGAAGTTTGTGGGTGACACCAAGCTGAGTGATTCAGTTGATACTGGGGAAGGGATGCCATACAGAGAATGTTGACAGGCTTGAGGAGTTGGCCTGTACAAACATCATGAATTTCAATAGTGCCAAGTACAAGGTCCTGCACCTGGCTTGAGGCAATGCCCAATATCCAAATAGACTGAGGGATGAATGGATTGAAAGCAGTGGAGAAGGTACTGGGAATGCCCATGGATGAAATCTGGACATCACCCAGCAATGTGCACTCCCAGCCCAGAAAGCCAAATGTATCCTGGGCTGCATCAAAAGTAACATGACCACTGGATCAAGCAGGGTGACTCTCCGCCTCTGCTCTGCTCTCATGAGACCCCTCCTGGAGTGCTGTGTCCAGCTCTAGGACACCCAACATAAGAAGGACATGGACCTGTTGGAGCAGGTCCAGAGGAGGGCCACAATAATGATGAGTAGGCTATTGAAGCTGGTAGATGTTTGAGATTTTTCCTTATTCAGTGTAGGGATTGTATCTGTACTGAAGGATAAATAAGAGAACTTATCTCTTATTACTGATGCCTGAAGGGAAATACGTGTGAAAGAAAACTGCATAAATCAGAACCGGCACTTTAAAACAAATAACCATCTGGATTAGAAGCAGAGAGTGACAATTACTCTACCAAAGAATTTAAAGTCATTAGAATTCGTATAAAAGTGGGTGTGTTATCCAAAGGTCTTTTTTGTTTGTTCCTTTTAATTAGATGCTTTTGTGCAACAGATACATATCTTTATAATGACTGTGGGGATTAAATCCCTAGTGTTCCTCCCTTAATACCCAAACAGCACAATAAAAACACTAACAGAGTAATATGCAGCATGTGCTGAGCTGCATGTAAGTCTGTCTTAGTATTGCCTTAAATGTCAGACTATAACTCTTGCCCTCTATAATGTATGTGCATTATTTGAATCTCAGAAAGTTTGCAGTCGCGGATTGTTTTCAGATAATTGAATGGGTTTTACTATGAAATTTTCTGGGATAATCCTATTATGGTGTTTGGTATCAGTAGCATCACTATCTGGATGAATACCCACAGGCAATTCCAAATTAAAGAACGTCTTCCTTTTTTTTTCCCTAATGTTTTAATGGATGATCAATACCAGTAAGGTTCACGTGTTGTCAGTTGGTATGTTGGTAAATATACTTTTATTTTAATGCACTTGCATCCAACTTTTCTAAAAATAAGTAAAGCAGTTTTTTTCTAAGCAGATGTGTAGCATGGTTTTTGTATGTAGCATGCCATACAGTACCTGAAATTCTGTCATGTTGCAAAATTCAATGTATTGGAATCAAATTACTTTAGCAAATTGTTTGGTAATGTGTGCTTAAAAATCAAGAACTAGCCCTGTGTCTTACCGGGTTCATGAGAACTAGAACAAGTTTGGAAGAATTTAGTACACTGTAGCAAAGGTTAGTACAAATTTATTAATCCTTCAGCACGTGCTATATAGAATGATTTAGAGCCTCTTCATTTAGTACATCTTATAACAGCATCATTCATCTACTACAATGTGGATGTTAACTGCAAGGGTGAGGGGTGAGTCAATGAAAACTGGTGAATTGTATGGAGATGCCTAGTTTGGTAAAGTAGCTGTTTAGGTATGTACTACAAGGCGACATTTCACCTAAAGGAGAATGATCCAGGGGATAAAATAAACAGGAACAAGGAATCTAAAATTAGAAATCTAACTAGAAAAATGAGCTCTTGATATCAGAGCTCACTTAAATTTTCAGGAAAAAAATGTAATTGGCCAAGTGGAATTATGTTATGCACATTTATATGTAATTTTAGCAAGCGGCCTTTTAAAAAAAAACCAACTCTTATAACTCTGGATTTTATTTATACATAATTTTTGGGGTAAGTATTCCCTGGGAGCACACTAGTAATTTCTTGGAGCACTGAAATGAGAATTATGAGTTAGACATTAATCCTGTTTCTGATTTTTCTATAATGCTCCATAAAACTAGTTTCTTTAGAGGGTACGTTTTCAACAGCAGTCTTCCAATAGTAGTAAAGGCAAAGCAAGTGCTTGAAACCAATGTCTACAAATGTCAGGTACAAAATAAGACAAATTATAACAATTGTAATTACAAAGACAAGTGAGGAAAAACTATATGCCACAATTATTGAAAAATAAGGTTCTTGAACAACTGCAGCTACAAGAGGAGGAAGAGAGTATGTAACTGTAAAAAATCACAACAGGAAATCAGTGGGCCAAGTATCTTCTGGGTCCTCCACTATGCCTTCCAGTTTAACAGGTCTTTTTATGGTGGCAAAGGAGGGAAAACATGGTGTCCAGAAAGTTGAAGAACAGCTGCACAGCCTGGTGCTATCACATGTGATCCATGATGTCAATTTTTTCTGCTAAGTGCTTTCTGAAGGGCAAGGTCTGACCCACCAGACTCCAGGTGCATAGCACAGAGCTGTGCTCTATGCATTTGTTTGGCAATGTCATAATGTAAGTCTCCCAGCTCCACACCATCCATGCATCCTCTAAAAGGATCCTTGACTCTGTATCTCATGACTGGCCCAGACATAACTTGGACGCTGATTTAGATGTGTCACTGCTCACTCCTCTGCTGCTGCTTTGTGGCATCTATTTAAGGACTGAGCCACCAGTTTATTTTACCTAGATTTTTGTTAGTATGTTTAAATGAACTAGGAGAACTGGATTCTCTTAAGTTAGCTACCCGTCCAGCAGGACAGGAGTCAGGCAAGGTGTTTCTAGGCAGCAGTGACAGCTGCTTCAGTTCAGGATAGTTGCAGAGAAGACATGAGAGAGAGACAATATTACAAATTACATCTGCGTTCATCACTGCTTTACCAGAGCAGGGCAGGGACTTGTGTCTGGACAAGGAAAGCCTTCATCTGTACTCATTTTTTTTTGCTTCTTTTTTTCTGTTGCAGTGCTGGCTGCTTGGGCAGGAAGAATTTTCCAGCATGACAGTTGGAAAACCCACAACATGACAGACTACCACAGATGCTTCCTGCTGCTACCATATAGATTTTCTCTTAAATATTACTTGTGTGGCTGATGCACAGATAAAAATGGAGTGGTAGTAGTTTCAGACTCTCTCGTTTTATTATTAAATACATTGTTCTGCTTGTGTGCCTGTATCAAGTACAAAAGCTGCCACCATAGATGAGACACTTGTCTGATTCCAAAATGAGTGGTGTTGTTACATCTTGTCGAATTATGCTTATAAAATGGTTAAAATCTAATCAATAGGCCCTATTCCACCTATGCACATATAGTGGGTCATTTTGGGGGTAGAAAGTCTAAACTGCCAATACCTTCCCCATTCCACACATTCTTTTTTTAAACTCCCTTTCCTCTCTTGCAGGAAGGCTGCATACATACATAGCTGGATGTGTGTCAGCTTGTGTCAACGCCTTCTTGCAGGGACTCTAATATTATGAAATTTTATGCTGATCTGAGCATAATGACAGGTTTTGTTTCAGAGAAGGACAACTTCTGAATGACTGAATAAGCCATGTACCATAGAGTGGAGTGAAGCAGAAGGAGGGATCTGCTTAGTATCACAAAATGCAGCCAGGAAGAATGCCCCAAATTTTCTCATTAGAACAAGTTTACGAAGAACCCCCTCAGGCTCCCAGTAGCATTCTGTTGTATCACGGAACGTTACCTGATTTTGTCATCTTGCACATTACTAATTGCAAGGCTGCAGCATACAGACACACTATATGCAGAATCTCCATCACAATCCAATTGCAATTCCACAGGGTGTTTTACAGTGACAATTAGCAATACAGGTACCATGGAGACTGGTCCCAGCTGCAGGGAGAGTCAACAGGGCCACATAGTAGATGAGATATGCAGCAAATCCCTGCAATTCCCATCCAAAGTTAAAAGGAATACCTGGGTGACACAGCTTTTGCAGGTGCAGTAGCATGAATTACCCAGGGAGCGTGGTCTGGTGGCTTCTGCCTGTTCAGAACTGACCCAGGCAGTTTTCCATCAATATGCGGTGAGGCTGCAGCCTAAAAAGTGCTTTCACACCACACAATCTTTCTGATGGAGACAAAATACTAAATTCAGGCTAAAATGATCAGAAGGAAGCCTGTTGGAGATAATAGCACTGACTTACTCTGTGCACTCTGTACATTTTTTTCCCTAATTCTTACTTAGAAATTGTTTGCTAGCTACTTTTACTCTAGTTTAAGAGAATTCATCTTTAACTAGGTTTTTGTTTTGAGGAACGTAGCCTGTTGTTAGTGTAAGCAGCTTGTTCTTGCATCCATAAAACAGACACTGTTATTTGAACTTCCCAGCTGTTGCCAGAAAAGGGTTCTACATGCTTGCTACAAGAGCTGCCTTCAAGATCACTCCTGCTGCAAGGACATTTTCCTGCCTTAGTATTTAATACGATTGTGAAACTTTATGTCTTCACCAAAAATATAGAACACTTGCAGATAGGCACATTTTACTGTGACACACCACTTAATTATGTTATCCATGTTTAATTTTGTATTTTAAATAAAAATCATTAGATTAAGTTTCTTACATCAGTTTACCTAGAACAGCTGGTGTTCTAGTTTTGTTATGCTCCCTCAAACCTTTCATCCCTTAAGTGAAATCCTAGAATGATCCATAGTAGTTATGAAATTTCGGTATTCAGATTCCCAGCACAGATCATAGTAGGTTCTTCTCCCAACCGAAACAAGAAGTAAAGGTGACTGAAATAAGTACATAGCATAAGTATGAACTGATAGAGGGCATAGTTTGTAGTGCTCCTGACGTTAGTGCCTCAACCTGAATAAATCTGCTTTAAAACACAAGCTTTTCAACTTTTATATTCATGCCTTTTGCTCCTCTTACTCCTATCCTGTTACCCTAGTTTTCTTCCCCCAAAGTTTTCAGCAACCTTCTCGTTGCTCATATATTTCATTCCACTCTCACCTTTCAAGTCCTACTTGCTTCATCTACAGTACTGTGGTGGCTCTAGACTGGGGCAGCAGGAGTCACAGAGGGAGCACTTCTGTGCTGGAGCTTTTGCTGTGCAGAGAACAGCTCCCAACACCAGCCTGCAGCAGCAATCTACCCAGAAGTGGTTCCAGTGTGGCTGACCACACTGTCACAGAAGCTGTTGAAATGGCACAATGGAGGGAACACTGCAGGAAGAGAGGAGTTGTAACCTGGGCCAGCATCACATACTACAAACCCCACTTGTGTAAAAGGCTCAGCTGCAACCCAATCGCATCCCTGCAATGTGGCAGAGCAGTTTGCTTAGAAAAGCTGCAGTTTTGTTTGAAAGCTGATGAGGCTGACTGTATAGATACTTATAAGTTGAAATTGTCTATGGTCTCTGCTGGGATAGCAAAAGAGATCCCCAACACCAGGAGATCCTCCTTGACAGGTGTCAAAGCTTGTTCAAAAGATTGGAGATGGCAGAGTATCAACAGCAATAGGCATGAACAGAAAAATAACGATTTTCGTTCTTCGAAATGGCTAATCCTTTCATTTCATAACACAAAAGCAAACCTCTTGAGCCTTATATATTTATTTATTTATAGTATATATTTATTGGGATGCTTAGTACTTAAATAAATTTTTCCATGAAGTTTCCTCTAAGGCCTGATTTCTGAGTTACAGCACAATCATCAAGCCTTACAGGACTAAAACAAGGCAAGAAAGCCACAGGAGCACTTCTGTTGTATTTGGCAACATCCCAAATGTAGTCAGTTTGGAAACAGCTATCTATGGCTTAACTGCTGGACTTGGATTGATTCCAAGTGCAATGTTTCAAATTGGGTTTATGATAGCACACATGAGTGTGTCCCAGCATTTAAGTGTCTGACAATGGTTGTCAGAGATGAAGCAGTGACTTTGGAAAACAGACACTGAGGGGTCTATTGGTTGTGCTGATTGCCTTTGGGGACAGTAATGAAGAAAACCAATGTTAAATAGTGTTCTCAAGTGGTATTTTATCAGCTCGCACTCCTCATCCAGTGATCAAAAAACCTGTAGCACTTCTTCAAGTCAAACATATAAAATGCTGATTGTGTTGATTGGTAGCAAGCTGACACTTGATCATTTAGTTGATATTCAGTCTTGGACTGTTTATGGCCCTTTTGAAAAAGACTGAAGTCAGTGAGATTTAAAGCTATAATAAATGTATTCAAATACTGACATACCTACAGAATTGGCTGGGCACCCCTGCTAGCCCAAGCTCTTTAAAAAGCAGCAGTTCAGAATACTTTTAACCTCCTGCTGTAGAGTTATCTTTTATTGAATCATTAATACTTCTGAAATGAAACATGTTTCAATATATTGAGTCTACAGATGAAAATTCAGAAAATTTCTGCACCTTTAAGGTAGAGCCATTACACAGCATATTGGAACTTAGTGTTGTAGGCACTCCCCCGTATCCTCTAAACATACTTGTGTGAAATGTGTTTTAGTTTCAAAAGCAACGTGTTATTTCTAACAAAAAGAAAGACCATGTTTCCATTTTGCTGAAACTCAGCTATTTTTTCAACAGTTAGAATGTCAAATTTCAGTTTGAATCATCTCATTACTATAACATTTGATCAGCCAGCCAGTAGTTTTACTATGCAGCCTATATGTGGACTCTTTGAAACTTTTTCCACTGCAACATTTTTAAGATCAAAATGGCAGTTTTGTAATGTCAGTCTTCCTACATTAGCATTTAAAGTTTTATAGGGAATTATGTGAGAACCAATAAAAAGAGAATCCACCCCTGATATTACACTAAGTTCTTTAAGTGTAGCAAAGTATTTCTGCAACTCAAGGCAGAAGAAGGGAGCATTTGTATGCAACATAAGAACTGATATGGCATTTCATTTAATTTCACCAATACTTTGCTCAATTAAATAGAAGCCTGTAACACCACCAGTCCATGAACTAAAATAAGAAGAAAAGTCAGCTTCTCAATCCCGTGTAAATTATAGTCTTCCATGGCTGAAAACATACGTTTCAGTGCTCTTTGTTCTTATGATCCATTAGAATAATATTGAATTCATTAACTTTATATGCCTGCAAGAGAGCCTTCTTTTTTTTTAGAAGCTGATCTTAAACACTTAAAACCAGGAAAAAATCAGGTTTTTTTAAGAGAGTCCTAAGTAGAGAGCAGGGCAATGAAACAACACAAATCTTCAAATAAACCAGAGTTTCATTTTTCTTAGAAACAGCTACAATTTTTTTTTTTATACACCTGAAAGAGTCAAATAACAGAATGAGAAACCCCCTTCTTGACAAGCAGCTGATTTCCACAGGTCTGCAGCTTTTGGAGATCATGTTAAAATCTGTGGGCTTTTCTATGAACTACAGATAGCCAGTCATTGTTCAAAAAGGTTTACTAGAGCAGAAGTGATTCAAGCTCTGCTATCACAGTAAGCATTACAGCAGGCAAATATCAGCAAGCCTTTTGGTCAGGCCAGTTTAAGATAAGAGAAGGAAAATAGTCAGTGGCTTTCTTGCTTTGCCTCAGATTTGATCATTCCAGTGACCGGTTTCTTTGTTGAATTCCATCTATGTATAGAAATAATATCCATGAGGATAATGAGAAACCCTATAGAAGTACACCTCCTGCCCAAGAATTTCAGAATCAGAGAATTACTGAGGTTGACAGGGGCTTCTGCAGGTTATCTAGTCCAAACCCCTGCTAAAAGCAGCATTGCCTACAGCAGGTTGCTCAGGGCTGTGTCTAGCTAAGTTCCGAGTGTCTCCAAGGATGAAGACTCCATAAACTCTGTGTGTTTCCTTGTGTTCAGGCAGTGTTTCATGTGCTGTCACTTGTGCCCAGCTGGGAAAATCAGAAAACTGATTTCTTATAATGGCATCAACTTAGCTATGTTCTGCTAAGACATGAAGGGCTTTCTAGACTCTTCATGTGCTAAGTAACCAGCCAAGCCATTCTGGTGTTATTTGGGCTTCAAATTCTTTTGGGCTTAAAAATTTTTAACAAAACTCATACTGTTGTTTTTCTAATTGGGAAAAAAGCTGTCCTTCTCTCTTTAATTCTTCCTTTTCCCAAAGCTAGTTCTTTCCATACATCTTGTTGAAAGAGCTCTCCTATGAGTTGCTCTGGGCTACAGCACTGAAAGATGCTACCATATAAAAAGCACTCCCAAAATTTACTGATAGTGGGTGAGATCTTGAAGAAGAAAGCAGAAGAGAAGATCAAAAGGCAAGATAGAAGTATGATAAAGGAGATAAATCCACAACTGCATGTCTTATCCCATCTGTGCTTCACTGATTCCCTAAAATCCTCCTTCGCAGACTGGAAGGGGGAAGACAGGAAGAAGATACCAAGTTGTAAATCATGTCTATATACTGCCAGATTTATTAGAACAGAGCCTAGTTGATTTGGCAAAAGGAAAGAAGCTAAGAATGACTCATCTTTTGCGGAAATTAAAATATGACCAAAGGTACCTTTTCCAGAATTTTCTTTTTATTTAAAAACACTTGTTTATTCAAGTGCTTTTTAGATGATGGTCCTCAATGAATTAAACTGTTGCACTGATCAGAATATTAATGACCAATACATGGCAAGTGATTAAAGACAGATCTTCCCATCTCTAAAGCAGTGTTGTCCAAAACCAAATCCCCATTTCTACCAAAGTATTGGTTCAGAGAATTTCCTATTTCATGCATTCTGTGCCTGACTCATGTATCCTTTGACAGATCCTATGACAAGGATCTGAATTTTGTAAATTGTTCATTTTGCAGATTCTGTCCTAAAATGCATAGCACAAACCACTATGCACTAGCTGCCAGCACCATATTCAAAATAAGCTAAGTATTTCCCCACAAACATCTGCCAAATACAGGCTTACCTTCAGGAGATCTTGCCACTACCTTAGGTCATAGCTGAACAGGTTTTGTACCCAAGAGCCATCAGAGCAAATAACTTGTGGAAAACCGAGAATGTCAAGTTAAATCCTATATTTGTAAAACTGGAATTGTCAAAGATAACAAACATATCTCCTAGGGTTTATTTGTAGAGTGGCTTTGTGGTTTTCATTGTAGCTTAAATCAAAAGCTTTGGGAGGCTTTTCACACAAAGCATTTGAACTGTACACCCTGATTCTCTACAAGAGACTGAAAGCTTTAAAACAGGAAAAGCCAGTATTCACTTGGTGCCTGAGCAGTTACCATAGAGTGAATCCAAGACCATGCCTTTGCTAAGGAGGAAGCCATAGAAAAGTTTACTGTATGATCATACTTACAGTCTTGCAGCATACTTCAGCTTCATGCCCTGCAAGAGAGGCAGCCTAGGAAAGCAGATGAAGATGTTCAGAATAGTTAGATGCTACTACCTGTGCAAGGGCTTAAAGGGATCCAGAATGCAGATTTCCATTTTAGTGAGCAGCTGCTGCTTTGGGTTTGGATTGACACTTGTCATTACACGAGAATGTGAGATGATGTTCCAGTGCTCCAGAATGTACACTTCCATCAAAAGCTATTCCAGAATTCCCAGAAATACTCCTGTTAGTTTTTTTTCCAAGCTTTAAGTCCCACTGTCTTCCGTTTGGGGCAAGTCAAGGAACCCTTTTCAAACTAATAATTGTATAGATTTTGTAGAAAACTCTACATTAGGTGCCCATAACAGAAGTAAAGAGTCACCATCCAGTGACTACCTTCTAAACGCTGTCTTTTTTCAGTTGTCTAAGCCCAT
This sequence comes from Corvus brachyrhynchos, assembly GCF_000691975.1. Classification (NCBI taxonomy): domain Eukaryota; kingdom Metazoa; phylum Chordata; class Aves; order Passeriformes; family Corvidae; genus Corvus; species Corvus brachyrhynchos. The sequence goes on along the minus strand of NW_008236636.1, from coordinate 1,047,144 downwards.
CCCATCATTTTCTAAGCAAACCCGCATCTTGGAGCAAAATGGACAAGTAGTACCTGTAGAAGGCTTCTGTTTTAGACACTAAGTCACACCTCCTTGATGGATGCTGCAAACTCTTGAGGAAGGTGGTTAGGTATTTCTGTATACAGTTCAGGGGAGAAGATGGCAGAAACAGCTCTAAGGCTCTTTATTCTGGCCCAGAATTTCTCATGATATGGCCCTGAATAAGCAGGCCTAATCACTCTGGAGATAAGTTGGAGCTGGACCCTCCATGCTGGCCAGGCTCATCCAACAAAATTAAGGTACTTCAGTGAGGGCTTGAAATCTGTAACATCAGAAGAGATGCACTGCTGGGGGAGACGGTGCAGGTGGAAAAAAACAGGAGCACTTTAAAACCAAGTATTTGCATCAGAAAAGTAGTACAGACATTAAGATATTCTACTTTAATTTATGATTTATAATTTATAAATTTATGATCTGGATTGTTTTAAAGCTCTGCAGAAGCTAGAACTACTAGGAGTAAAAATCAAACTTATCAAACCTTTGGAATCACTTTCCAATACTCAGCCATACACAAGTTATCCTTCCACGAATATTACATTTGCTTGCTTACTTCAAAGCACATTGGAAAATTTGCTGTTATTCTAAGAAAGCCTCCAAGTATGTTATTTCATATTTTTTGGCTGATTGTACTTGCTACAGACCCCTGCATTTACCCACTGATTTAGCATTAAGGCATTTGTTTCCATTATTCTCTCCAGACTACTCCATGATGCAGCATTTTCCTCTTCCTGTTAAGGCCAATACAGAAGAAAAAAAATGAGTCCTCTTGTATTACCATTTTCACCCCTCCTTCAGGGCCAAGATGAGGTGCCCTAACATATACACAACTACAGTAGACATCCCACCCAGGAAACCACATTTTAAGCCAGTCCAAATAGTAGTCAATCTAGAAATGAGTTTCCGTTCAAAGTCACTCTTGCTCCACCACGTACACTATATACCATGACCTCTTGAAAGCTAATGAGAGTAAAATTGTAGTAAGAGCTATTTTATAGAACTGGCATGCATTTCAGGTTTAAATCAGTACTGTACTGACATATACAAGAATTTCAGTCCCCATACAGACTGAGATGAACAGCACTTTTATTTATTTCAGTTACAAGAAGAAAGACAAGTAAACCTTACAACCAGCAAGGCAATGAAGGCCTCATGAGCTTAGTGAAAACCATTTCATTATCTAGGCAACGTTATGATTTCTTGAGATCACAAAGAAAGCATACCCCCCTCTTAAACAACTTTTCCTTTTTTCTGTAAGGAAGTTTCCTGTAAGAACAGCACACTGATGTTAACAGAATCAAGAGGGACCACCGATGTACAAAGCCTACATTCACCCTCCCACCCCCCACAAAAGGCTTAAGTGTAGATTTTATTCCAAAAAAGATAACATGCAGTCATGATCACACCTAGAGAAGAGGGGAAAATTAAAGTCTGTTCTGAAATGAAGTCAAATTATTACTTATTAATGAAGTTAAATGAAGATACTTTTTCACATGGCAGTGTATTTCACAGGTAAAGAAAACTCCCCTTATTTTAAGCCAATGCTCATCTGACTTTTGTAGTAAAGAGAAAATAGCTTACATAAAAATCGACCCCCCTACCAAGCGCTCTAGATAAGAACTATGATGTAAGAAAAGTGCTAGAAACATGTGGGAGAAATTACTATACAAAGTGTCAAGTGCAACCCCCCACCCTCGACCCCCTTGCCTAGAATTCAGTGTATTTACTGAAGTACAATAGAAAAGATGGAATTCTGGAGTGGTTGACAGTGGGATACAGTGCTACAGGTTGAACAATATCCACTAAAGGACAACCCCAAGCATGCATGTATCCCACCACAAAAGAAAGATGTGCTTGAGCTTCCCAACCTGCTCATTTCTGCAGTTTGCTCTAGTATCATCTCCTTCCTCATTACCAACTTAATCCTTGCAGTCCTTTGAAGGGACCACTTTAAAAATGTCCATAATTCCGGATTACTTGACAAAAAGATTCACTTGCTATTTTAAAGAGTACAGAGCTGGAAAAAGAAGATCTTACAACTCATGTCTTCTCTTGCTCTTTTAAGTAGTATTGTACCTAGAAAACATGAGGAAGTACCAGACCAAGTACTGTTTCATTGTCCTTCGCTGTTTGAGCAATACAGCAGAGGCAGACCATAACTTCTTCAGTCCATCTCTAGTCGGTCAGTTCTGGTGCATTTCACCTGTGCTTTATGTCAGTTCTCAGTCTCCCTCACTTAAGCAATCAGGGAGACATTTATTACACAGTACTCACAGTAAGTCTCAGAATTACAGGCAGACCTATTAATTCCCCAGGAGTATCCTTTTGGCTCAGTGAAGGCTTTTGAGAACCTTAACTTACATTCATTCTGGAGGCAGCCACCATGATTCCATTTATGCAAAGAGCTATTTGGAGTGGGGCTGTTACCATCTTGAAATTGCAGTTTAAAGGTAACCGGTAACACAAGAGTACTTTCTGTATTTCCAGTGAAGCAGCTGAGAAAAAAAAAATCTGTAAGAAACCATTGCTGCAATTTTATTTTAACAAAAGGGCAGATTTATTCATGTTTACAAACAAGTTTCAAAAACAAAAAGGAGAACACATATGCTACCCACTAACAACCTTTCAAAATGCCAACAGCCCTCATGCTGCATGAAGGATTCTATAGATTAGAAAAAAATCACAGTTCCACTCACAGTTCACCAAGACAGCACTAAACTAACATGATTAGACAAAAACAAAGGACTAAGATTCTGATGTATTTTGATTTAATCCATTTTGCCCGAGATAACAGAAATATTTCAAGCAAGTTCCATCACGTATCGATGTCCTGCATTAAACAATCCTACTAAGTTCTGAACAAAAGTTATTCATTAAGTTTCTCAAAATTTTTAAAAATTAAACAGTTGTTTCAAAACCATTAAGTAGTAAATGTGTTTAAGAAACTAATTAGGACAGAGGCCATAACTTCATTAGAACACCACTGCTCATGTTTTTACAAAGCATTAGTGTTATCTATTTGGCTATTAGTAGTAGCAATTTATCTACAATATTTAACAAGGTAAATTGCAGGCAAAATTTAGTACAGTTTCAATAGAAACACCCTTTTCCTGAAAATACAGCAGTATTTGAAGGACTAGTTTTTTTGGTTTTTTTGTTTTTGTTTTTTTCTTCTCTGCATCATTTATAAGGAAGCTTCCCATCTATGAACAGGAACAAAAAAGTATCTACAAACCTTGTAAACAGATCTGTATCATTTATAAACATAAATAATCCAAATTATTAACAGCCAACAGCAGAAATTAAAGTATCAATTCAATGATCCAGGGCCTCCTTGCCCTTCCCAGCTTTCCCCTCAGAAAAGGATCATGATAAACTAAAGCTCTGCTAACACACTGTTCAGGACCATTCTTAGTACAAGAGATGATCCACAGGTCACTTATGCTGAGTTACTGTTTATCTGTCAGAGTTCATTATTACTCCCACCCCCAGAAAAGCACCCTCCAGTCTGGCAGAAAGCTTTTTTTAAAAAAATAAATCTACATTCGTACAAGTGTTTCTTCTGTTGAAGTCCAAGACAAGAATATCATCTTGTCCATCATAATGTGTGAAGAGACCCAGTTTCAATTTCTTTACAATGCAGCTAGTGTGTTAACATTCAGCTTACAATCAGAGTGATGTTTCCAAACTATGTAGTGGGCTCCCTGGGGATGAAGAGGTAGCAGACTTGTTCTTGTCTGTTGTAAGGTGAATTCCACTGTCAACCGCATTGTTATTTCTATTGGGAGAGGGAGGGGGACTAGAGTTGCGTTTTGTTGGAGCATCATCTTCAGCATCAGTATCATCAATAAGGGGAATATGAGGCTCGGAGTCTTCTATTCTAAACTCAGGATGCGTCATAAAATTGTGAATTGAACTTCGCGTCTCAGGTTTCTCTAGCCCCTCGTACAAGGAGCTACGAAATGCATTCACCACTCGGATCTGTAAACAAAGAAAAAATGTTGTTAAAATGCTGCAGATTTACTGATAATGGCATGGTTCTTATGAGTTTGAATCCACAAACAGCTAGACATGAGTGAATCAAATTTGTATGATGCAGTGGAACTTGCAATAAACTGTAAAAAATGAAGAGCATTTCAGTAGAGCACTGCCAGTACACAGTAGGAATAAAAATTGTGAAAGTACTGCAAAAAGCTGAAGGGCCCTAAAAATTCAGACATGGCACTAGAATTGTTTAATTATGTAACATGGGCTAAGCATTTTTCAGAAGTAAGGCCAACAAATATTTACTTATTCACAAATTAAATATATCTCAATGAGTGATTTTTATTGAATATTTGTGTGAGATTGGAGGGAGGGAAGGAGGGGAGAGGCTGAAAATAAGTTAGGGGATAAAAGGGTCACTAATTCTCATGCTAGGAATTAGGATGTCAACTGACTATGAAAAAGCCAAGCAAGTTGTAAGCCAATGTCACAATGAACGAACATTTACAAAGTCATGCAAAAAAAGGATACCGCTGTAACAGCTGTAAATATTCGAGTATATAGCCATTTACCATGCTAGAGAAAGCTCCTTAGTGAATGTGCTTTGGAAACTTAAGACCAGAACTAGGAAATTGAATACTGTATTGTACAGTTTAGTAGCCAGGACAGGTTGTAACTTTGAAGAGAGTACTTAAGTAGCGCCAAGTATGAGAAAAGCAGGATGATCAGCCTTTGCGCGAGTCTTCAATTCACATTGAATTCATGGACAAAATTCCCAGGCTGAGGACTGTTTTGTGTCTTTTTGTTGTTAAATATTTTTTGAATAAGAAAGCTAAGCTAACAGAATTCATAAATAAAACTTTCATAGTTAAATTAGATCGAAAAAAATTACAGCTTTGTTTTGCAAATTGTGCTTGTCCAGGCTGACTTGAATTTAAGCCTTCCAAACTATTATTTGAATGATGAAACCAGCTGCCCACACCCCCCCTCTCCCATACCCCATGTTTCCCTGACCAACTAGAGAAATTCAGGATTCATTCTTGAACTGATAAAACAAGTAAGGTGAGGCAGAAGTCATTGACCCATTTGTCCAACACTTTTCCAGAGATAGTTTCCCCCTACTGTTGACTCCCTGCTCAATTCTCAACATCCCTACCCTGAGCATGTCTCCAACAAAGCAGTGTGAAATAGTGTTAAATAGTAAGCAGCAGAGGAATTCTGTAGTAAACAAGAACTTGCTGTTACAAACAGCTAGTCAAATTTAAAGCTTTTTTTAGTGCATCCAAGATTACTTGTTTCAAACTGAGAAATACATCATGACTAGTGCTCCCGGAGTTCCCTGACAGAAAAAATAAAGTGACTTCCAGGTAAAGGAATGAAGCTGGAAGGTCAGCAGATCAAAAGCAGAGACTTCAAAACAGCTAAGATACACCAGGGAAGTTAACTGTAAACAGAGAAGGGCTTCCCAAAAGCAATGTGTTAAATCAAATTGGTTAAATAGAACCACCACACATGATAAAGTCTTATGTCCTGACTGTGTTCTTTGACCTCTAGAAATAGCACTGTTTTCCCACCTCTGTTCCCTCAGACTACTTGCACAAAGAATTTTACTCCAAAGCTATAATGTCCCCATTTTAATACTACAGGTACATGCTGAGCCCAATTAACCGTGGAGGCAAGCGAAGAGGGCACAGGGGATAAGGGGACACAGGGATGGGGCACGCACTCAAGGGGAAGGATGTAACTACCAGTAAGGGGAGGACAAGAAACAGAGTGAATGTGCTGGAGAAAAGATTACAACAGCAGCTAGTGCTTTACTGCTCATCACATGAAAAAACTGAGCACGCTGTCAAGGCATTGGCGAGTTCTATGAGGTTTAAATAAGTCCAGCCAGCTGCCTAAACTGTCTTGGCACTTACCAAGAAAATTAGCAGTGACAATGCCAGACTGAAAGTTCGCAGTGACTTTATTTGGCATGTTGCATCCCACTGTGCCATTTATGTGGCAAAATGAAATATGAATGTCTCATGGGACTGGTTTTTCATTGCCTACAGATGAGAATTTAGAACATCAGCAGCAATGAAAAACAATTCTGGCTTAAGAGGACAGCTGTAATTATCATGGACTATAAGCATACCCACAATAAAGGCTTGGTTCCCATGCAGAATGCATACCACACAAGTGGACTAGACACTCCAGCAAGACCAGGACCCTCAGAGTCCAACCACAAAGGCAGAAATCAAACTTACAGCACTTTAAATGGGAAAATCTAGTGTTTTGAAAGCTCTATTTTCAACCACTCAAGATAATTAAACTAGAGGGATAACTATAAATAAATCATGTAACTGAGGTGCAAACAAGACAATTTGTTAAGCGTAATTCATACTGTCATCAGGCCTTCCTCATATTAATACCAGAATAGCAAGGAATGCAGTTGGCACTCCAAATCCTCCTAAACAGATGGCTGCTTAAGAGTTGCAACCTTACTTCATAGGAACTATTTTCCAACAAACAGCTCCAAAAAAGAGACAATAACACATCTGCTTCCCATTAATCCATATTAGTTCTCAAAAGTTGCTCTTCTGGAGGGTGCAGCAGAAGGCTGTAATAGTGAGGATAAAAAAACTAGTTCTCTGCTATGGTAGCTCTGTATCTGCATTGGTCATTTGATGCAATGAGATGCTGCAGTGCCCGGTAGGTTCTGCTCAAATAGCAGCATGGAATGACATTGCTCTCTAGAGAATTCTGAATGTCTAATTAATGTTCTGGAGTGTAGTTAGGGATACAGGTTACTAATTAGCATTTTAACTAGGAGATGCAATCCTGTGCATCCTTAAGTGTTAAATCTATTTTTCATTTTGTGTTCTTGAGGTATGCAAATTTGTGAGCTGAGCTTCTCAGTACTACTGCAAGGTAGGGAAATACCTGTCTCACCAATGGAACAAATACAGAGGTAAATACTTATGCAAGCTCACACATGAATTCTGACCAAGCCCAAAAATAAAAAACAAATTAAAAAAATAAAATCTGAAGAGACCATTTCACTTAAGACAGCTCCTGAAATTAAGGGTCTTCATCCATCTGGTAATCTGAAAGTTTAAGCAGGGAGGGGAAGGGGGAGCAGCAGCCCTCTCAGAGTTATTTTTAAAAACCTAGGAACTCCCTAGGAAGTTAGAGAAGAAAGTTAAACATGTATTAAGATGGAAAACTCTGAACAAAGATATTGGCTATCAGTATTCAACTACAACTACTATGCATCTTCTGGTTCCATAGTTTAGGCCTACATCCAAGAGTAAATAAATCTCTAGCCTCTACAGAGAGGAAGGCTGAAACTGAAATGCCACTTAGAGCACAATATAGAGAGGGTAGAATTGAGGTGAGGCAAACTTCTCTTTCACTGACGGCTTATGAACTGCTCCCAGAAGAACCTAGAGAGGAAAAAGAACCCTTCAGATTCGAATGAAAGTTTCACCATTTATTGCTTAAAGCTTTTTTCCTTTTCATATTAGCTAATTCATATTTCTTCTGACTTGTATGCATTTTAGAAGCCTTGTTTCACCACCCGAATCCTGATGTTGAAAAAGTCGTTATTCAGTAAATAGGGTCCAAGGAAAGCAGAGATTCTTAAAGTTCCTTACAGGCTACAAAGAAAATGCATTTAGTGCTCAGTGTTCTACCTACATTCATATTTTCAACATACCATTTGCTTTCAAATCAGCTTGCTTACTTAAGTATTGTTTGTGCTGAAGTGCAAGAGATCTATTTTTGTTGACCTGGGTCCATGATTTTGCAGTTAATTCACTTATTCAATGCAAGTCACCCTAAGAGGCATATACTCGAAAATTTACAACAGTTTTCCCATTTTATCTTAATAGTCCCTCTGTACACAAATGGATGAAGGCACAGGATGTGCAGGCTCACAGCTTTCGCATTAAAGTCTTTTGTTGAAACTGTTCCACCTGTTCTCAGCCCTCTAAGAAAAAAAAGTCTTGAGGACTCCACTTTGTGGAAGAGCTCTATAAAAGCCTGAACGATGATTTTAAGTACTAAGGAGAAAATGAGAAACGTTAGGTACGTGAATTAGGAAATGTTAATTTCATGCACTTTAGGAACACACACTCACACCCCACAGTAGTAGAAGCAGTAGTAGAGGAAAACACTACATGTGTAGGGGTAGAAATATTTGTTACATCATGGTGCTGGCTGGCGATGGAGGGTTGCCGCCTTAGAGCCCCCTGAATGGTACTTCCACTCTGGAAAGCATTCACTACATCCATCTGCAAGGAATCAGAGATTGTGACAGCTTGCTCAGCAAGAGAGAGAGAGAACAAGAGAAAGGACCATCCCATCTATAACACACAAAAAGTAAAGAAAAAAGGCACTTTTTAAAAACAGAGCAGATACACAGGCAAGAGTCGCATTTAAAGCTGAAGAAAACAGAGGACCCTGAGGGATTACACATCCATCCATACCCCCTTTTGACAGGCTCAGTCACACCAGTTAGAATGGCCACCTTAGTCAGAAATGGAGAGATTTCCCTCATAACACCCACTGCATCCTACCTTTTTGAAGGCCATACCTGAGTTTGTATCCTGTTTAGGCCCCTAAACCACAAGATCTGACCACGACGCAATTCTCTCTCAGCATGATCAATCTCCTCTACATCTTCTGCTAGTTCTTCTTCAGGAATCTCTTCCTTTTGTGTTCCATGACCAGCTTCTTTAAGGAATTTCAGACGGCTGGTTGGAATTGTTGAAATCAACTAACAGTGAATGAAATATATAAATCAGGATTATTCTTTTTTTAGCAATAAAAAAAAGGGTAATACCAGTCTTAAGGCTTAACATGATATCCTGCATACAATTAGCAAAGTTGAAAAAACTAATTACATAGACAGGATGAGTGTATCAATGTAAAACAATCACTCCAGCTGAATAGCTGTGAATATACTTACTACCTCAACCAAGGTGTGAAATTAAACTTGGGCTACAAAACAACCTTGCCAGGGACAAAGAATTCCACATTAACATTACTTGAAAATGCCAGGAAGGAGAAGTACTGAAGCTACAAAAGCCATCAGTCCTGTAGATTATACTTGTATCTAGAGCTTTTAGAGTTTCATCAGTTTGATGATCATGATGTGTCACCTCACATGGGGCCTCCATCACCTAAAGTAACCACAATTAATTCAGAAATACAGAAGAGACATTCATTTATTTTTGACCTGCAAGATAATCAATCTATTTGCAAGGTGAGTGATGTTTCCAAAATTGTATGCATCTCAAGCTGTTACTTTGCTACTTGATGTCTAGCAGTTTATGTATGTTAAATTAAACAATAGCTACATGTGGTTAAGGGGGGGGTCATCTTTTAATACATTATATCTAGGAGATCCAGATCAATTCCAAGACTGCTTTGCTTGATCATCACAAACCTAGACGACCATTTCTGCAGCTGAGAGGAAAAAAGACTGCTCCAAAAGCAAGATAAACAGCCCTTTATGCTGTAACTGCTACTATGAATGCTCCCAGCTCACCCTTCAGTTTCTATTATTCTCAGAAAATTGAAGCTCTTCAACTTTAATGAGATGCTAGAGCAGCATGAACTGCAGCAGGGAAGCTTTGCCCTTGCAAGACACTTTGGGTCAAAGGTATTTCAAGCCATCTCGATTCTCTTCTAGGCTGCTTTTAAACCTCAGAGTGACTCTATTTGATTTTTTTAAATAATTAATTTTCCAGAGAACCTTGTTAAAAAGCTTAGTCACTTTTAGAATATATGCCTGTGTAGCTATTTACAACTAAAATTCATCCTACCAATTTGATGGTGAAACATGAAGTGTCTTTTACTTAGTGGAAGGAAAGAAACTGTAATGGAAAACTCTTCATGTGGTATGAAAAGTTTAGACAACTATGTCATTAAATAATAGAAAACTCTGTAGCTCTAAAGTTTCACGTAAATAAGCTCGCTGCTTACAAGCACTGTTGTGCATGCAATAGTAATGACACTCTGGGGGGGGAGGGGGAAGGAAATAAAAGTCCAAATGTAATGGCTTAATAGGTGGGAGGACTTTTCAATTATATCACAATTATGCAAATGAAGATTAAAGAGAAAGTTGGTTTGAGTTTTGCTGAATTTCTTGCTACTCCAGGAGGCTCTTAAATCAAGAAAATACTGGCAAGTGTAACAATTCTGATTTTTCAAGAAAACCATTAAGCGCCAAGTTAAAATATATTTAACATTAGCATGTTCATTGCATCATGTATTCTTACAATGTTTTCTGGTACTCCTATCTGGCTGAAGACATAATTTCATATTTAAAAGGTAACTACAGCTGGTTCTAGTTAAAAATTGCTAAACAAACCAGCCACAGCATCTAGTTATGAAATATAAATAATTGACCAACTCTGAGGAAAGAATATTCACCTAAGGACTTTCTAGCTGTTGAACGAGTCAATTTTAATTAATATTTACTGTTAGGCTCCATATATTCATATAGTCCAGTTGAAAGATCTGAATGCTAAAGATAGTGTATTTGCATTTTCCATTTAAAGTATACTATTGCAAGTAGATATTTGGCATTTTGAAAAATGTTAGTTTACCTGGCCCCAAAGTAGTGTGCCCATGCCCAGGAAAATGGACCACAGCCACTGTTCAATTGAGAGTTCTGAGCAACTGAAAGGCTTTCCACCAAACTGCACGATAACTATCTGTGAAGAACAACACAATTAAACATGCATCAGTGACCTGTTACTAGAAATTTCCCTAATGCTTTAAGATCATGACAGACAGCTCTGCAAGAGGACACAGGATTTCCCGTCTTATTAAGCATACTCTTTCACTGCCTCAGCAGTTTGAGCAAGTTTCCAAACCTAAGCCATAATCTTATGCTTTTCAGTATTTCAAGAACTACCCATTTATTCTTCAAATGTCACACTCATGAAAACCTGTTGACTCTTTAATTTTGCTTGCAGTGTTTTCCCCTTGATTTTGCAATTAAAGCATGTATTCGGTGCTACAAATGTACAGTGATTACTTTTGCTATGAACACCCATCGGGGAACTAAGTCGATTCACAAACTTGTATTAATAGAATTCACAGATCCATAAGACACGAAATATCTCAGAAGTAATTCTACAGGATATTACTAGGTATCACATCAGTGTTAAATATCAGACTTTAAATCACCAAGTGTAGTAAACCTTGGGGCAAGGGGGCAGAGATCTCAAAACCTAAATTAAATGAGGTCCTACTGACTTAGCTGTTACAACAACCTGTATGGGCCCTAATGAGCAAGGTGTCTCTCTGCATGGGAATTATATGCATGAAAGTCTGCCCTGGAGAATCAACAATTCAAAGTAGCAGGGCAGGCATGAAAAGGAGACAGTATTGACCATTAAGTAGGACACCTGCCAGCTGAAAAGGCAAAGAGTATCTCCTGTTATTAACTCAGAATAAAACACTGAAATGACAAATCAGGAGTTGGGAATGCATTCAGTCTGCCAAATTTATAAAGGGAACACAGTGTTGCACAACAATGGTCAATCTGCTGCATATGTAACCCCAAAAACAAGAGTAGCTTTCTGAAGAAGTGTCATCTATAAAAATCTAAACCTGAGAAAGTGCCCTGACTTACTTAATGTGGAGCAGCAGTGCATACATTTCCAATGTCTGAACTGAAATGATTTCCATCAGCTTCATGAATTATCAAGTCTAAGGAGTAGCTTAATGTTTAGGTTATATGTCCCAAATAACTTAATCCAAAATGAAAATGGGTATACTGATTTGTTTGTTATTTCTTCTGATTAATTAAAGCAAAGGCTATTTAGAGAGTGAAAACATTTCTTGTAAATGATTTTCTGTAGATTCAGTTTTAACTTGGTGTTTCTAAACACCAGCATGTGAACCCATCAATGGAAGATAATTTCATTTGCTTTGTTAGCATATACTTAGTTAACTAACTAGCTTTTATGAATTCCCCTACGTGCCCCAACAGAATGTCCCTGGGCATCAGGTTTTTTTCACTTAAAACAGCACCTCTACAATATTTAACAGTAGGTATCACTGATTCCTGTGCCAGTAAGGTAAAAACTGATACTTAAATTTCTAAAGCTTATTCATGTCCTAACCTCATTAAAAAAATACAAGAAATTTTACCTTTTCTGTAATTGTTTAAATGGACTCTCATTCAGATACACAGGCAAATACTATAAGGAAGATTTAGGGGCAAGGGATGAATGAACAGCTGTCACATATAACGTCTTCGTATTTTGCCAAGAGACTAGAAGACTAAGATAAAATTGAAGAACTAGAAAATTCAAAAGGTAACTACAGATACTACATTCCAGCATTACCAATTTTAAAGAGTTCTTACCCGAAAACCCCATCAAGCTGCACTTACAACTAACTTATTGTGTGCTTGACCCTGAAGGTTTTCCACATTGCAGAAATTAGATCTCTGGTGCTAGCTGATTGGCATTTCCCAGGTAAGCAAGTACATCAGTGTACTAAATGCAGTTCCCCCCCCCTCCAAGAATCTGCTTACCTGCACAACAAACGTCCCCAGCACAATAGAACAGAAGATAGCATTGTTAAAGATTCCTTCAAAAACGTTTCTTTCACCATGAATTTTTCGGGCGTTAATTTCATTAAAAAGCTGCATCATCACAAATGTATTAAATACTATAGTATAATGTTCTGAAGGAGGAGCGTGCAGAGGCGCATTTCTTCCACTATCGATATCAAAAATTTTCTCTCCTGTATATAAAAGGCATTTGTGAACAGCTTAATTAGTGTCTTTATACACACACACTACAACAAAAAAATAATTTTAAGATCTCATCTCTCTACAGCATTCAGAATAACTCTGTAAAGCCTCAGTGTTCTTACCGGCAAACAGGAGCGTGAAGACCACTACAAGTTGGTAGAATGCATGACCCAAAATGTTCTTCATCATTGTACGAGAAATCAAAGGTTTGTTTCTACCATAAGGCTTCCTCAGCAGAAGAGCTTCAGTGGGTGGTTCTGTTGCCAGGGCAAGAGAAGCTAATGTGTCCATTATGAGATTTACCCACAGCATCTGCACGGCTTTAAGTGGAGAATCCTATAAAGATAGATACATAAACTCTCCAATAGAAGTGCACAGGATACAGCTATTAAAGGCATTTATTGTACAATATTGGCATGTTCTGAAGAGCATTATGTTCTTTGGTACAATTGAACTGGAAGTTTGAACTCAAATCAATCATGACTTTTTAAAACTTTATTAGCTGAACCCATCCCCCACTGGTACGTACTTGTGTTATGCAAGCTCCTGTGAAAGCAACAATTACTGCTACCACATTGACAGTAAGTTGGAACTGAAGAAATTTGGAGATACTGTCATAGACGTTTCGTCCCCACATAACTGCTTTAACAATACTGGTGAAGTTGTCGTCTGTAAGGATAATATCAGAAGCTTCTTTAGCTACGTCTGTTCCAGCAATACCCTGGTAGAAAAGGAAAAACATTACGAAATATAACAGGATGCACTGACTTCTTATGACAAAAGCTATCATGTCCTTAATCAGCATTCACTTGGATGCACCACATCTGAAGGACTCCTTTAATGTAAGCATCTAAAAGCCTACTGAAACAAGTTCTACTTGCAAGTTCTGCTCAAGCATGGGAAAATGTAAACTAGCAAACAAAATTAAGTTGTCTTTAAAATAAAGACCATAATATGAATTTGAGAGTTGACAGTAAAGACATATTAAGTTCTCCCGAAGAAATGTTACTGAACCCTGTTCAAGCTGAAGGCCACCAGATGGTGCAGTGCAACAGCTCAGGCTCTGCCCAAATCCATTTGTTGTATGGATTCCAGCAGCAGGCAACACTTGTGCTTGCAACACAGTAGAAAGATAAACATTACCGAAAACCTTTTGCAGAAGGGCATTGGCACTGCACAGTAGAATATGCAATGTCATTGCATAGGCATTGCAATGCAACAAGACATTCTTAAATTTTAAGCACCTCTAGTCTCCTACAGTATCCAAAGTGTTGTGTTCTGTGTAATGACGCTTGAAGACAGCTACTTCAAAGATTTTCTTTTTCTTTTGGCATTCCAAACCCACTAAATCAGTAGCAAATTTAATAATTCTTATTCTTGATATATTATTTTGTCAAGGAAATGAGTCACCTGCATAGCCATTTGTACACCTTAAAAGGTACCTTTAGATATCATATACTGGGTGGTATATTTTAAGTGCTATTTAGATAAGCAGTTGGAGAAGATAGTTCCTTATACGGTTGAACACAGCAACTGCAGGAAACATTTAAAACAGATAAACAAATCTGCCCCTGACAGTGGCAACTACAGCAGGTATACCATACCAGAGCACAGAATACTTGCTAAGACAAGATTGCTATAGTCTAGAAAACATTTCATATGCAGCTGTCAAATTTTTAAATTATGTTTTTGAAGAAAGCTCCTTGAGAATGATGTGAAATCTCTTTCCCATTTTTTCTCTCAGGAGTAGAATCTGACTCAGTGTTTCTTTTTCTGCATATGGCATAGGAAGAGTGTGGTCTTCATTTTTTCTTTCCCTTCAAATGCTTTAAGGCTACGGTTACCTGCCAAGACCAAAGTGTACCTATTACATTTAAGGCTGAGGAGGAATCCTGTGACAAAAAGAAGCTTGAGGACTCTGTCCTACCGTGTGTCTTGAAAGAAAGCTGAAACCCACATACTTAAGGCATGAGGCCATCCAGTATTAGCACTTTAAAACCAGGACATGGCTTGGCAGCCACGGGAAAGGGTAGCTGAGAAAGCCATGTAATCTAACGAATCATCCAGACAAGTGCAGATCCTACACTGTCATAAAATTCTGTTGCTTCAGTTGTACTTCAGATGTACTAGATATGGCCTCCAAAGCCATTTTAAACATCAACTGGCAGTCCCTTTCACTATGGTCCCCCTGTACCTATGTATCCTTTAAGGGGAAACAGATGATTAAGCTCATTCCATACTGCATATAAGCTTTGCTCAAAGTCAAAACATAGTATGCTATTTACTGCCTAAAGTGACTTTGTTTTATGTTGAAAATGTTTCAGAAATCTTCAGTATTCTGTTCCAATACTTTGCAACAAGGTTTTGAGTAAAAGATTTTTAATTTGCAAGTAATAGGCAATCTGCATTTTTCAAAGTTTTATTCAATGGTGAATGCCACAAGGACATTCACCATTCATATTTATTTTCCATCAAATAAAAACATTATTAGGTTGGAATCTTGACTTAATTGACACAGTTGTATATAAGCCTCATGAAATAAGGTTCTTTAATCTTAAGTGATTTGATAAGTTATTGATAAAATATTGAAGACTGAAAAAAAAAAATCATACCATAGCAAATCCAACATCTGCCTTCTTCAAAGCTGGACCATCGTTAGTACCATCACCAGTTACTGCTACAACTTGCCTCTGGTCAAAGACAGTGCTGTCAATTATACCTAAAATAAAATGCCATAGAAGTGTTACAGTTCTAAATTGAAGCACAGCAAAGACTTAACCTGAAAGAGAAACCCAGTTTTTGTCTTTGTCAGTCATAAAACAAAAACAAACAAACAAAACCAACAGTCACCAAAAAAAGGTCTCATTGGCTCCATTTCTCAAGCAGGAAGAAAAAAATCTGTTGGAAACAACTTCATAGACATTTCTCATGGTTCAGTCCTAATTTTTTTTCCTAGAAGCACAAGAAAAAAAAATCTAGCTTTACTTAGAAGCTCAGAGAATTTTTACCTACCTTTTACTAGAGTGTGTTTGTCAGTGGGTGAAGATCTTGCAAGAACACGAAGCTTTGGCCAAATTTTATCTATTCGCTCTTGCTCTATCTGCAGAAAGAACATTGGTTGTATTTCACACAGCTAGGAGACAGAATATCTGTTGATCCACTTGATGACACAGTCAGTATGCTTACCTCTCCTTTTTCATTGCGTATTCTCCTGTTAAAGTCTTTGCCCTCTAAGCACAGGAAGTCTTCACCAGGATTCAGAATACCACATTTTAATGCAATAGCACGAGCAGTGTTGATGTTATCACCAGTGACCATACGTACAGTTATGCCTGCACGTTGACACTTTTTTATTGCATCAGGTACCTGTAAGCAAGAAAAAAACCCCACAGGCTCAGAGACTGTACATTAGTTAAATAAATCTAGACACGTGAGTGAAAGGAATCTTTATGGCTCAGTACAGGATAACTGCTATTTTAAAATAAAAACTGTTGTTATGGAATATTTAAAAAAAAAATTAAGTAACAGACCACAATTCTTTTCATAAAAGCCACACAACTGGCAATTCTGGCAAGAGGTTTCGTGTCTCTGTTTTGTCAGTTCCCCTCCCTTCTGCAATTTTTCAAATACTGCAGTACTCAAAAATACTACAAAAATCCTCATAACATATTAGACTGTACTGAATACTGCCATTTTATTTATGATTATGTGAAATAAACTACAGCTCATACTCCACTGCTTCACCCATGACCTTTACTGTGAAGTGACAATAGTGCAGATCAGCCCTGATTTCCTCGTACACGGGACATTAAAGCTTTCGCTATTGAAAAGCCTTACGCCTCAACCACAAGCCAAACTCCTTGCCCTCAGTTCTCAGGTGACAAGCTCACCTTCCTCCATCATTCCCTATGAGAAGCTGGTAAAAAGCACAATGGCTAATCTTATCCAAGCCAAAAGTCCTAATATTTCAAGTGGTAAAAACATAACAAGTTGTTTCATTTGCTGAGACCCTGCATAGTAAGCACCTTAAGTTATTACTTTGTACAGAGCTTCAGTAACACAGCATAAGTGACATTAAGTAGTTTTAATCAGCTTTTATAGCTCCATTAACTTTCCCTTCAAGAAATTAGATTTTCATTTATTAACTATGCTTAAGGCATACAATAGCAGTTCAGCTTCTTGTACTCTGCATGATGAAAAACACGAATCCCATGTAACAGAATCACTGCAGCTTAGCTGGTGACCCTACCTCAGGTCTCACAGGATCTTCAATCCCAACAACAGCAATGCATGTCAGACCAGTAATGATATCATTTTCGTTGTCCCACTCCGGCTCAGGCTCCCCTGCTGGGAAGTCTCTGAATGCCAGGCAGATGGTTCTGAGACCTTCAGAAGCCATTGGCTCAATTACAGTTTTCACAATATCATCACGGTCCCTAGGTCTAAATACCTTTGGTTCTCCATTAGCACTCAGTATTTTGAAGCACCTGGAAAGAAAGGTTTAAAGAGTTATCCAGTTTTAACCAGAAGTTCAACCCACTCTTTGGCTTATTAGTGAACTCCAATAAGTTTCTATAACCTTTGTTTTTGCTACACACACACAAAAAGCCAGTAGTGGCATCTCTAAGGTAATCTTCTCCATATACCTTATTTCTTCAGTTGCAAAACATACTTTCTGTAGAAAGTTAGCTGAGCCAGTCATCCTAGGATGAAAGTAATGCCCAATGAATTTCACATACAAACATCCCAGAAGTATCCATTTCTCCATTGTACATAAACAGACTGGTGTCTGCACTGGTTGGGTCAGGCAATCCAGTTTCAAGTTTGACAAAATAATCCCACCTTGTTAACAGCAACAGTCTCAGAACTAAGTACACTTTCAGAACATGCACATGCTGCTTAAACAGCTGCAAGCACTAAACTTGCAGCACAATAAACAAACCTCAAGGACTGCTGCCCTTCAGAACAGAAAGGTTTGCAGCCTTTCCCCTACCCCCTGCAATCGAAGTGCAGAGAATTCAGAGAGGATCTGATATGTGAGACAATGTGAAATATTAAATTAAAACCAGATACTTAAACTGAATAAAATGTTTGTATAAGGGACTAGATGCACCACTATGCACTCTAGCATTTCAATACAGGCTCTCTTAGTTACGTTTCTTCACGCCAAAGATGCCACTGCTTTCACAGACAGCATATATACTTTACCAATATTGAATATAACACTACAGATGATTTTGAACAAGAAATTTAGTCTTGTTTGTGTGTCCTAGACAAAGTTTTGCCATAAAGTAACACCATTATGCATTAGTTTTACAAATTAGTACTAATACAGCACCAGAAAAAAAAAAAAACAACATTCATGACTTTTATTAAATATCAAGTTCACACCTTGCAGATCTGCAAAGATGACTACTGTTACAGTTAAGTGTTTAGTGCAAGGACTTAGGGAGTTTCCTAAAAGCTTCCACCTCATACAGAAAATTGAAATGAAGCAGTCCCTTAGAGCTTCAAAATTTATGTCATAACTGAAGTTTGAAGTCCATGTGAATTTTCTGATTCTGGTTATCTGTTCAAATGTCAGCAATCATTAAGGATATCTAGTGTTAGCTGCAATCATAAAGCTTGGTGACAAATTCAAACATTCTAAAATGACTAAGTACATGTAAATAAGTTCTATGCAAAGACTGCATTGAAACACTTCAAATATTTGACATAGTGATAAGGAAAAAAAAAAGAAACTGCTCTACTTGCAAAGTTTCTTCTACACTTCTTAGTGACTCATTTATGTCTTATAAATGTTCATGTTTAAGTTTCAGTATTCAAGTGTAGTTATATACGTTATAATAGAGAAGGAGCAGCACAACAGAAAAACCAGGTTACAAGTACTGCATAGGAAGCAGCTTTTGATGGCTAAGTGTTTTCCCTATTCAGTGCATACTCTGAAGTAGTTTCCTATTTGGATTGTATTACAATAATATCCAAGTCAGTCTAGGTTTTCTTGTTCTTTGCCAAATGTCCTTAACATTTATTTTCTTATCTCAGTTATTAAGTCAACCTCATTAATGAGGTTTGCTCAAAAATTTAGCTACACAAAAAAAGTACATATTTTAAGTTCCATACCAAGAAGAACAAGAGCTCTTTAAAGACTGACTTTTTGCTCTCAGCACAAAAGTTGAGGAGAAGGAAGATCTAATCTTTTTTCTTTAGTACATTAGTACTTTCCTAGATAATGATTTGGGGAGCTATTAGCAAGCAAAAAAGTAAGTTAAACTGATGAATATAATCTATGTGCCACTCAGACTAAAACCAGTTCGACATTAGAACCAAAATGGGTCTGGCTACCAACAGCTGTTCCTAGAGAACATGATGCATACATGTTTGACGTCTCTCCTCACCTAGTTAGGAGTTACCACAGCTGACTTCACACTTATAAAGGTTTGTCCCAGTGGTGCCTAATCACTCACTAAGCCTAATCTCATTGTAATAAATCCTTTATAGATGGGCAGATGGATAAGGAAGCATTTGCTTTGTCACATTAAAACCCCTCAAGTTGCTCGAACATTCAAGTTCAACCTCCTGTTAAAATGATCAACTTGAACATAAAGTTGCACAGTTTAAGCAGTCATATGCTAAAAGTTATCACTTGTGGAAGGTACAAGCCCTTCCTGGAATTTAGGCATATCAACTGATGGGATTTTACTAGGAGACAGGTGAGCATTTTGACCAACCACACCTAAAAGCAGAATAGTTTAACTCAAGTATGAGACCATCTCTTTTTTTGTGAGGGGTAGGGCTGAAGTAAAGTAACTAAAGTGCTGATGGCCCATCTTTCTGTAGAAAGTCAAACAACTGAAGGAGACAAGCTTCGAAGCTGCAATCACAAGGGTAGGACTGCTGCACTTATCTGTGATTAGAGAGACAAGTATTTCACAGATTATGTCGCAATGCTGTTCAGCATGTCAGTCTCCCCATGTGTCACGACATTTAGCCAGACTTAAGAGATGAATTACAATAGTAGTCGTTCTTACTTTTTAAGAACTATCTCAGAGGCACCTTTACTGAATATCCGGAAACTGCCATCAGAGTTTTTTAACACAGTACTCATCGATTTTCTAACAGAGTTGAAGGTGTACACTTTGTACAAATCCTCTTCTGGTATCTCATTTCTTACATCCTGATAATCACGTTTTAAATCCAAGAGCAATCCCAGCAAGGCACATTCAGTTTTATTTCCAACATGACGTGGTAGGCCACCTTCTTTTTCAGGAGGCTGCAAGAAGAATAAGAACCATCACTGATTAGCTTAACTTATAAACCACTGAAGCACAGCACTTAGAAAACAAGGAAGGACAAGCTTAGTTCTGGGGTGGGGAAGTTTCATTTTTTCAGTAATTACTTTATAAATTCCTATGAGTCACGATCCAAAGTCATACCGCTGCTTTTTTAAAGTAACTTCTGTACCTATTTAGGATCTTTCAGTCCTTCGGAAATCACCCATTAAGTTAGTATCAATCCCAACATGACCTTTCTAAAAGTCATTTTCCATTACTTGAAATATTTATCTGATCAATTGAGTGTAGACCCTGAACAATTATTTTGGATTTTAAAAGTACAGATAAGTTCGCATATACTGACTTTAGCAAGCTTAATGGCATTATTTCTGCTAAATTAAAGTATCCTCTCCTGTAATAATTCTTCAATGACTTAGACTATGATCACATCACCTGTTAGCCTTCTTCTGAACAAACTAAGTCTTTAAGCTTCTTAAGTCTCACTACAAGTTCTGTTTCCCAGGCCATGGCCTATTTAACTGAAAAGAGTTCAGAAACAAGTTTCCAACCCTTTAATACCAGAAAAGGTTTCTTATCTCAACAATGTGGGATATGCACATACTGGTCCTAGAAGTAAAGGAGTATTTCTCTCAAAATATTTGAGTTTATTTAGCTATAACACTGCAGGTTTTTTTGCGGCAAAATAGGGAGAAGCACTTACTCAAACTGATATGTCTCAGGTGGCTAGAGCTGAACTACATTAATCATAAGACAGTGGTCCATTTTCATTGTTCAGAGCTGCAAGATTTTGAATTTGGCTGCACTGAATACTTGCACTTTCAAAATGTTCCCTTTAACATGCAGTTTAAGATGTCCAGTTCTGGGCTCCCCAGTAGGAGAGATATCAACATCCAGGAGTAAGTACATCCATGGCACACAAAGATAATAGAGACTCAAGCACCTGACATATGAGGAGAAGCTAAAAGGGAAGCCTTTCAGTCAGGAGAAGACAACACTCTGGGAGAGAAGCTTTTAAATGCCTGAATAAGGCAGGTGGGTAGAACAATGGCAAAGACTGTCTAGCCGGACTTCCTAGTGGTGCCCAGTGAGAGGACAACAGGCAATGGATACATACTGAAGCTTTTGAAATTCCATTTTAAGATAAGGAAACACCTATCACTCAAAGGGTGATCAAATACTTGATCAGGCTGCCCAAAGGTTGCAAAGGCTCCATACTTCTTGATTCTGAAGCCTGAGTACACATAGTACAGAGCAACGTGCTCTGGACGACCCTGCTTTGATCAGGAGGAGTGGATCAGAGGTTCTCTCAAGAGAAGCCCTCTCTGATTCTGTAAAGCAGACTAACTCTACTGCAGTGGACATAATTCAATTAAAATTGTAGTAATAAGGGACTTGGTCAGTTTACATGCAGCTACCTTTTTCTTGATATAGAAAGAGCTTTAGAAAATACACTGTGAACCTCCTCGCACACTGTAACTCATTAGAGTATTTCCATCTTGTTTCAGAGAAATCAAACTTTATGTGCTGCCTCAAGTACTGCTATTGTGGAAATTCTTGCAGAGGTACCATTTTTATTGGCTGATAAGTAGCTTTTGAACTGAGTTTTCACTGCTATTTGTGTACAAAGCATCCATAGTGGAGGCTTCTACAAAACCTTGAAATGCTAATTCATTTACTAAATCCTACTTATTATTTTTACTGCCTTAAAGAATGAAAGTTATACAACATGTTGGAATAACTACAGCAAGGAAGCTATATTTAGAGTTTTAAAAAATAACGCACAAAAAATGTTAAATAATCCACTATTTTAAATGTTTAACAGTTCATTATTCTTTTTATTTCAAAATATTTTGCAAGCTTCAAACAAGATTTTAGCAAATATGTTACAATTCTAAAGCTTACAAACTTATACAACAGCATCTGGAATAAAAATCCTTTAAAATCCTTACCTGTACTTACATTTTTTCATTATATTCTATTTAGTGTACTACTCTTAAATATTTATTGTTTAATGTTTATTTTCAAGTAGCACTTAAAGCCAGCCAAGACACTCTCTAAGTGGGGTAAACAGCCTCACTTACAAAAACAAACAACTGTGAACTTAAAAGGAAATTATCTTGAGATTGTATCTTTGAATTATCAGTTCTAATTGAAATAAGCTATTTTTTCCATTGAGTTTCAAATGAATGGTTGAGCAATTTAGAGCAGGTACGAAATACTTTACGCTGCATTGTGCCACACATTTACACTGAAACTGCTATGTGGCTATCTTTTGGGGAAGTTTTTCAGTTATCTTGATTGGAATGAAGAAATCCACTCACCAGTATTTTGGAAGTATAAGCACAATTAACAGAAATTCCTGTCACAAGATAAGCCATAGTTTTCTCTGGAATAGCTTCTGGTTCTGGAATTTTTTTATAATGTTTTTCATTGATGTAGGCTTGGACCACTGTCATTCTGTTCATAGTCAATGTTCCCGTTTTATCTGAGCAAATAGCTGTTGCATTGCCCATAGTTTCACATGCATCCAGATGTCTCACCAAGTTATTATCTTTCATCATTTTCTAAGGAAATAAAAGCAGTTAACAGCAATCCATGACCATTACTTCAGAAATTCTCATTTATGGAGTCCAGTCTTACACAGCAGTTTCAGAAAATACTCAGTCATGAAGTCATCTGGCATATTGCAGAGGAAGAACTTGCAGCTGCCACTTTCAATATAGATTCCCTTAAGTCTATTAAATTGCTGTCAACTTAATTTTGAACAAGGTACATAAATACAGCCTGAATCTCCTGAAACTGCATGTCACACTGACTACCGATACTATTCAGACTGTTAGGACCAAACAGTTTATGGTGATATTTAGAAATGGAGGAGAGGTAAGGTTTGAGCTTTACCAGACACAAGTTCAGAAAATTTTTATGCTTACAAGAAAAGTCTAACACAGCTTATCTGATCTATCTGACAATCAGATAATACAGATTTCAAAGATCCTAGATTCAGACTTATCAAATACCAACTGGAAGCCTAATGTTTCAACTAAAATACACGCGTTTCATAGGTTAAATATCACTTTGAATTCTTTTCTTAACAGACTTGTATAGTATTTTCACCTCTAAGAGGAAGATGAAGTTCAAATAATACCACCATAAGGCCACTCCTAGTAAGTGCTGTAAGTTAAGAATTTAGAACACAGCCTAAGCATCCATTGCCTTTACAATTAGATTTTAGATAAATAATCAGTCTCAGCATGATGAAGCAGTAAGAAAATTAAGAACACAAAGAGCTTAAGTTAAAAAACATACTGTGTAGTTAACAGAAAGCTAAATGTTTTACACTATCCAGTCTTCAAAAAAACAATCTGGAAGCTTTCGCAGCAGTTGCTTAACACATCAGCTAGGTAGAAGTTCAGATTTACAGAGGCATTTGTTATTTACAAACTCTAAGACATCTATTTATTGTAAACAAATAGTACAATGCTACATACTGAACCCATTCATCTTTAGTTGGTGACAATAGGCGGGCAGTGCTCACTGTTCTTGTTAGTGTGAATTCATTCAAAGATGAAGAAAAGTACTACAGGAGAATTCTCATGCAGCTCACGGAAACATGAAAAGCTTCTTTCCAGTCTGTTATTTATATATGTATATATCTGTGATGCAGCATAACTCAGTTTGCATTAAACAGGTGATCAATACACCCACCTGCCTTTAAAATCTACTTGCCCTCTACCCACTTACCTTAACAGAGTAAGCCAGAGATATAGTGACTGCAAGTGGAAGACCTTCTGGTACTGCCACCACCAAGACTGTAACTCCAATAATGAAGAACTTCACAAAATACTGAATATAAATTGGGGTACATTCAGCAAGCCATGGTCTCTTCTGAACCCAGAAGGTATCAATTACAAAGTATAACACAAGGATAATGACCGTGATTGCAGACATCAACAAACCTTGTTAAAAAGAGAATAAACAGTTTTAAGAAATTATCTCGAATATTTGGCAATACAGACTGGGGATACATGCAGATACTTCTGCCATTATAGAAGATAGTTTAGAACTAAGGTTTTAAACAGGCAAGTCGAAACATTGAGGTAGTACTCAGAGGTGTTCCAGGTTCCAATGCAAGTATTTCCTCATGCATTTCACCTAGAAATTTCCAGAAATCTTTTTTTCTTCAATTCAATTGAAGAGCATAGAGTTAATTAGTAACAGGACAGACCAATAGGTAAAGTCAATTGACTAAGCAGAGTAAGAAGTGAAAAAATTCAGGAGTCCTTCACCAGTTTTATGCTGACTGATTCAGTAGAGTGCTTCAGTGTGGTCTCAAAGCAGAGGGACAGGAAAACAAATGCATGAAGTAGATGAGTATTAAAGCTGTGTGGGGAACTGCAATGGGTCAAAAGGTACATAAAGGAAAGCAAGACCTCTTGGAAGATATGGGAAAAAAAAATAATGTTTGACAAGGAGAGTACTTTACAGTAAACATATAATGGAATTTGTTAATCTCACTGAAAAATTACCGCTGCCATACACAAGTGCAGAGTGCTACAGCTAAAAGTTCAATTGCTCCGTTTCAGGCTGTAACTGTCTAATGATGCAAATGCTAAAGCCAGCCCTTCTTGAGCTGTGGGGGCTGGGCTCCAAATCTTCCTGAAATTCTTCCAGCCTGAATCTTTCATCAATTTTACATGGACCAAAATAAATCCTGAAATATTTGAATTAAACCACTACACACTAGATAATATAGCCTAAAATTTACACTGAACTTCATTGCTGTTTTAGTCTACTTTCAACCTATCAAATATTTTGACAAAGCAGCTGAAAATTAGCTGATAGAAATGTAGGAAGTCAATAAAAATGTTACATATCAGCAAGGCACATGTTAAGTGGAAAATTCTAAGCCTCTGAAAGTACTAGAGATAACCTGGTGAACAGTACCACATTTTCCAAACTTCACTCAACTTACGGTTCTCTTGGTACGTTGCTAAATACTATATCTGACCTAAAAAGGTCTTTCGTAACAGTTGTCAAATGTTATGAAGCTGGAATTTCCTCTCCTAGAAGCTGACACTTGAAAGCCTAAATCTATTTAAATTAAGGAAAAATAAAAGCCATCCACATGACATAGCCTGAGAGGCCATCAGCATACTCAGGCACAATAGCATACTTGCATGCATTAGGATTTTGCACTTAAGTAGTCAGCCTTGAGTGGTTTGATAATTTTATGTCCTTGCAAACTATGCATGTTCCAACATTTTTTAACATGACATCAGCATAAGGAGAGTACTGAGACATTGTACCTGCTTTGCCAATCTGAACTGCGAGCTTTGTGAGTTTGCCTTGGAGAACTGACTTTTCCTTCTTTGGCAAGTTTGCTTTCTTCTTATCTTTCTCATCTCCATCTCCACCATCCTCACTCTTCAGTGGCTGCATTTCCATGGCTGCACCATCCTGAGCTTTAGCTAGAAATTAAGATCAAAAAAAAGTTTAGTCATTGGTGAGTCTCACAAATCAAGGATACCTAAAGAGCTTAATACCCAGCTCCGCTAAATATAATAGTACTGAATATTGTCTTGTATCCAAAGAGGCCATATTGCACATGAATATTTAAAGAAGTGTATTGTGTATAGGTGCTTGAATACCAGGGTCAGTGAAGCATTTGCTTTGGGCAGATTCACTTATGCCATCTTTACCATAAGCACTCTGGATCTAAGGATTCAATATGCATTTTTATAGGAAAATCTGTATTCATCACCTATGCTCTTAGAAAACAGAGACTTGCAAGAAAGAGTCAGAGCACCTGCACTTACCTTTGTTACGGTTTTCAACAGCTCCATCTTGCTTTTTACCTGTCAGAGAGGGGAACAAGTTGTGTTTTAAGCTGGCTGTGCAGAATTCATTATTTTATATATGTTTTTATATAATGACTACATTACTCTGCCAAAACAAGAAACTGCATTAAAAAAAATGTAAAATGTGTAAGTCAGCTCACAGAAACAGCTCACGTCACTTTTTGGACTTTAGTTTTCCCATACAACACAGCTGCAGTGTTAATCTACCATGGTTAAGTTTGTACAAATTACTGATACTGACACTTATGGCTTGTGAGGAAAGCGTTACAAAAGACACATCTTTCTAGGAAAGATATTTGTGCCGAGTGATTCTGGTGGCCTCCACCTTGCTCTGTTCTTCCAATATGTGCACTAGTATCTGACTACCTCTGTAAATAAACTGCAGGATCTCACTTTGGGAATCAGTGCTTTTGTACAACATTGCAGAAGCCACTGTAGTATAAAATATTCATAAATCCACAGCAAAGCTTAGCAGAGGTACAGCACTGGATTACTGGATCTATGCTAACCCTATTTACACAAACATAAGCATAATCTCTAGGCGACATACCATATATCACTGAGAGAACAGCTCAGGTTCATATAAAATATCATTCCTACCTGTGTTCAGAAATGGAGTTCAACAAGAGATCATGAAGAAGGACAGTGAAATAATGAAAGAATTTAACAAGTGAAATATTAAAGGTAATTAGAAGACCAACACAGCATGTGTTGTTTTTTGGGGCTTAGCAAGTGAAAAACTTTACTTCTAAGTAGAGAGAGCAAGGGTTATAATTACTGTTTGTGATAACCTGAAATGAAAGCACAAAATTGAGGAACTTAGAACAAAACCCAGACATTTTCAGTATCACTGGTAATTCACCAAGTCTTTGGCCTTAGGCTATGTAGACTGAAATTTACAAGAGTATTCAGGTAGAAGAAGATCAAATTATCAAGCAGCCTGGTCTGGCATGACACTTAATATGCCCACTACAGTATTGCTGTAGACACAGTCTGATTTCTATACATAAGATTTCTCCCAGCGTTCTCACAACAGCTGAACAGAAGAAAAAGCATGTTCACTTTCTCCAGAAGATGACATCTCAGACTTCTTAAGCACTCACCATTGTTTCCTAATCTTGTACTTGTTTTCCCCTAGTTCCCCTCTTCCTCTTACAAGAGTGAAGTTCTACATTTGAGTTACTTGTAACTCCTTGTACATACATTTGCTTTCACTCTGAACCAGGCCGTGCATAGCCAGCTAAATATAGTCCCTTTAATCTCCTTAACATTCACAGAGAAGGTAATTTAGTTTAACCTGAGTTTTATCACGGAGAATCTTATTAGGCACCTAACCT
>NW_008236636.1:986159-1019695 GCF_000691975.1 Corvus brachyrhynchos | reverse complement strand
TTGGGAGACAAAAAAAACCCCACAAGTGTTTGGGTCCTAGGATACATCAAAACACTACTTGTCAAAGAGACTTCTGCTTTTACTATTCAATAAAAACTGACAGAGTATTAATAAAAGCTATAGTCCTCTCCATATCTCCCGTAGCAGCTGGTACTGTTGTTTGTTTCCTTCTCCTTCCTCTGTATGGGGAAGAGCACAGGATGCCAACTGTTTCACACTAATGCCTGCAAGCACTGCAGGTCAGCTTTTACTCTTCATTATCACACTTGCGCTTGAAACTAACTTAGAATTTTCAATTCTTCTTGTAACACTTTTTCTAACTTGTGAAGAAACTCACTACTTTTTTTCAAGTTTCAAGAAGGGTCAGAATTGTAAAGTATTTGTGGATTAGGACAAGACAAAAAAAACTTTAGTCCCAATTCCTGCACAGAGCACACATTTTAACAATTGCCTGTTGAGTTTGAAGGGTCCTGAGATCTTTAAACACATTTCTGTATGAATTTTCCATTATTGTCTCATATCTCTCTGATAAAAAATAGTATACTTTGGTTTATATTTATTTTTTTGGTTCTAGTGCCAAGAAGCCGCAGACTCAGTTCCATCCAGAACACTTCATGACTGTTTCATGAAAAATTTTCACCATGAAGTTCAGTCCTGAACATGCCTTGTGAGCGCTAGTACCAAAACATTACTGCATAACATTTCTAAGCTTTGATTCTCAGGATAAAGGCTAAGGTTAGATAAGTGACCTTATAATAAGGAAGACAGCCCATTTCACTCTTCACAGAAGGGCTCCAAAATATGCTCAGTTACAAGCGTCTCATCCTTCCAAAAATAAAGATTACATGAAAGTGCCACTAGGAATTTGCCTTGCATATATCTCTGAGCATTTAAAATTTCTACTCTGAAGAAAAGAAATGGCAGAAGAAGCTGTGTGCTCATTTTTTAACATCAGTCAGATATGTCTAAGTTACCCACAAGCTCAGCAGTATGAAAGACCTAAGCTTCTCGCCTTCAGGTGTTATGGAAAAACTCCCTATAAGGGGCATTTTCTATCTGTCAAATGCAGAACTAGATACTTATTAGGTTGAACTACATAACTTGTTTTCCATAAACAAGTATTTGCTATTAGGCATCAGTGCACCTTGAAGTTACACAAGATTACAGTTTTAACTATTTATACATGGTATGTATGGCTGGTTAGGAATTGCAAACTTTCCAAACTCTGATTGATCAATGAGATCTGAAGTTTAATTAAATTCCATGTGACAAAAGTTAGTAGTAGTGGTGCACTCTCAGGTCACTGGACCTGCATTGGTTTTTTTTCCTGTGAAACCTACAGAAGGTATGAGTTTTATAAAAAGATTTCTGGCTTTGGATGACTGGAACATGCCTTTATCCAGTACCATTCAAAAGTTCACCACCATCCCCACTCGCCCGCCAAGGTATTCAAGATTATTATGCCTACTTTTCTTTTCCTTCTTTTCTTTTTCCTTCTCCTTCTCCTCTTCATCTCCTCCAGCCCCAAGTAAGGTAAAGATGATTCCAGTCTGAGAGTTCACACCTACAGCAGTAACCACCATTCTTCCAGAGCCTTCCATCACATGTGTACCTGAAAGATTGAATCCGGTTTTCCACTGAGACTTGAGCAGTTATATGGCAGAGCACACAAGGAAATAAGTTTCCAAACTTGACTTTGATGAAACCTTGAGATGTGTATATGTACATGTGCTCCCCTAAAGCTTTAGCTGCCAAAGCTATTTGGAAAGTAAACCCATAAGCAACTACACAAAAGACAGTTTTATGGGTCTGATCACTCCAACAAAGTTTTGTACTTGTTGTACTGGTTTGGGATACTTTTAGGAGTCAACCTAGACAAAAAAACAATTTGCTAGTTTTAACCTCAGAATTTTAAATAATCAGCCTACTTCAGAAACAAACTACCTTATTGAAAAATTGACAAACACTACACACCTGACAGCAGCATAGGATCTCTGTCCAGAGATTTCTTAACGTGGTCAGATTCCCCAGTCAGTGAGCTTTCATCAA
The DNA here is from genome assembly GCF_000691975.1 of Corvus brachyrhynchos. Taxonomy (NCBI): domain Eukaryota; kingdom Metazoa; phylum Chordata; class Aves; order Passeriformes; family Corvidae; genus Corvus; species Corvus brachyrhynchos. Next base: position 1,017,646 of record NW_008236636.1, on the reverse strand, counting down.
TTTTGAGGTCATTCCCTTGAATGAGTACACCATCAGCCGGTAAAAGGTCACCTACGAGAGATCACTGGGTATGTTGACTGCAGTTCCTTTTTTAAAAATAAAAGAAAGTTCAACTTTAAAAATATGTTTACCATATTTCACTTGTGCAATATCTCCAACAATTATGTCAGCTACTGGTATTTGGATGACTTGGCCACCTCTGATGACTGTGAATTTCTGTTCTTGTTCAATCCGGCTCTGCAATCCCCGAAATTGTTTCTCTTTACTCCAGTCATTGAAAGCTGTTACTAATACCACACAAACTACAGATAGGAGGATTGCTGCTCCTTCAATCCAACCTGCTTCAGATTCCTCCTCTTCTTCACCAACATTTACTGATCCACATACTGCAGAAAACAGGTTATAGATTTAAGAAAGTTCACAAAGATATTTCAACAATGAAAAGTTTTAGCAAACAGAAAAAACTAATAGTTGCTAAACACTTTCCATGCTACCCTTCTTTGCAATTTTACCTTCATTTTCCATAAGGGTAGCACACAAAGAAGCTAAAGAACCTGAAAGCTAGAGCAACTTGAGGAAGTTAAACCACCCTGCTTATCTGAACACATAAGAAGTTGATATAGAGAAAGTTACCTGTCCTTATTTTGTTAAATGATGGCATAAGAATGCCAGACTGGTTAACAACCTTCTGCTTTCTCAACATATCCCACTTTACGTTTGTCTTAGCAAGCCAGACGCTATTGCAAAAATTCAGTTAAATGAAGGCCCAATCCCTCTATTTTTTGTTTAGAGTATAAACATAGCTTCATTTCTTAAATTAGAAAGTTACCAGTGTCATATTGCAAATCAAGGAAAATTTAAGGACTTGCTGACTCCACAAAGAAAGCCCATGACTTCAAATTATAAATTGCTTAAATATTTGAGGCAAAGCTAAAAAAAAAAAAAAAAAAAAAAAAAAAAAAAAAAAAAAAAAAAAAAAAAAAACAAAAAACAAAAAACAAACCACTTGCACAGAGACTGGATTTCAAACAAGTCCCCTTGTTCCTCCTGCTTGCAATTTACCTTTGGCATTATTTTGGTCAGAATAATACCAGATCATGACCAAGGAAATCTCATGTTGCCCTTTTAAGGCAAGCTAGAGTTTTAATAATGTGCTCTCAATAAGGAACAATAAGCTGCTTTTCCACTGACTTACTGTCTCTCATCAGATTTACAGTATAGACATGTTGAACCAGGAAAGTCAGTAGTATAATAAAGGTAGATACCTACTTTTTAAGAAGTTTACTTACATGATTCATTTCCTCCTGGAGGCTGGTAAAAAGAAAGGCCCAAGGATACTACGGCTGCAATTTCTAATATAATTAGTGTAACGTCCTGTAGTGCTTCCCATACTAACTGAAGAAATGTTTTTGGCTTTTTAGGAGGGATAAAGTTTTTCCCAAAAACTGCTTCTCTCCTTTCTATATCTGCTGGATTTCCACTTAAACCTATTTAACAATAAGACAAAGTTAGTGACACTTACATGCATTTCACCCTCACATTAGAAGTGACTGAGGTTTCCCACTCATGGAATCAAGTCCCACTCCATATTTCAGTAACAATACCAAAAAGCCATATCTCAAATGTAATAACATAAGTAATATCCTTAAATCAGAATCACTATAGAATGCCAGCTATATTTTATAATTCTCACCTTGCCAAAATAAAGCTGATGGTCTACCTGCTTAATATGTCACTTAATATGACATAGGAACAGAGTAATAATAACACACATACCTTCGTTCAAAGTAAACAAGTTTGCAAGACAAGATCATTAGTAGAGTTACTACTATTGAGACTGAGTAGCACCATAAAGCTTTAGCAAGACCACAGCCCGTGAAGGCAGCTCTGGTTCCCAGTGTAGGGATTCTGTATTCAGAGACAACATCCTAGGATCCTAAAAGTAATGTAATATTTATAATGAGATATTTATTATAATTAATAATGTAACTATTATAATTATTATATTTCCATATTAATTTTTATATAAAGTACTATTAAAAGTTGTTGAAGCTCTGCAGGCATCATGTGGAAAGATGCTGCTTCCACCTGGATTGGTGGTAGTTATTTGCTCTTCTGAAGCTTCACTTTCTATCTCCTCTCACACAGAGAGAAGCCCATGTTTAGAACTATGCAGGGTCTGTCACCTCAGTTTTGTATCTATCTTTTTTCTTATATGGCATATTTGAGTCCTCCTCTGTCTCAATTCTTGTACCATCCTTAAGGGAAACAAGGCAGACAAGAGTGAGGGGTCTACACCAAAGGCTACAGCATGTTTCAAGAACTTGCCAAGATCTTAAAAATAAAGGAATACCAAGTATTTTCAGTGCAAGGTCATGCACTCAAGGTCTTCTGTGAGCACACCTCCTGTTTATTCCTCTGAAAGTTTCCAGTTAACTAACCCACCATTCAGAATTAAGCTACTAGCTCATTTTTCAAAGCAAAATTGCCAAACTTCAAGGCATGTTCAGAGCAAAGGTCTGGATACTTCAACCATATTGCCCAAGGTTGTGATCAACCCCTGCTTAAAGACAACTATTTTCTTAGTTGAAATTTTTTTAGTAGCTAACCCAACTGCTTAGTGATAAAGGCATTGCAAACATACTAGGTAATAAATACGAACAGCAGTCACTGCAGCTGGCTTTCATAACAAGGGAGCTATTTAACACCTCTAACAGACATTTCCTAGAATCATCACATATTTCAAGACACTTTGAAAAGACTACTGAACTGCAAAGCTCAATTTTATATGCTAACAACTGCTATATAATCACGTAACCGAAAAGCAAATTATGAGCAGATCTTTTCAAAAGTGAAACAAATTAAACATACTCTGTGTATATAATGAATTACATTTATTCTAACACTCTTCAATTCACCTTGAATGCATGTTTAATACAAAGGAGCCATTGTACTCATTAGCCATAACCCTACACTTCTTGCAGTTCAAGCTTTAAGGTGCTTACTTTCATTCTCAACTCAAAGAGCACTGCAAGACTGTTTTCAAAATCAAGCTATCCATTACTTGGATCTAGAGAAACTCAGGACAGTGTGGTCATTCCAAAAGGCTGGGCCATACTGCTATTGTGCAATAGATACCACTTCTCTATTCTTTTAACACAGCAGAGTTTGGAAATTTATTTACGTAATGTTAGCATAGCAACATCACTTTTTTCCTCCCTTCACAGGGTACCACAGTGCAGAACATCAGAAGTATACAGCAAAGGTCTTTGAAGAATGAAAAGTGTTTCCCAATGAGGCTATATAAAGTCAAGCTACTATCAGAACCACTTAGTGAAGATTAGTAAATAAGCCTAGCAAAGACAAAAACCATTTGTATTTTTAGTATACACCATAATACACCATGCACCATTACTGAACTTGCTACATTTACCACACAGCTGGCAATTTCACAGTTCACAATCTACAGTCCTGAGGTCAAAACTACTGTCATTATATTCTTCATTATGTGTCTTAACTAGGGTAATTTATGTTACTTGGGGTTAAGCTCGAAAAATATTAGACAAGGGACTATTTATGCTTCATATACAAATTTTATTAGAAATAAGTTACTAGACAATCAAAATTATGTAGACTTATGGAAATATCTGTATCTCTCCAGAATGTAAGACAGACTTTTGCTACTAACAATATGTCTAACATTCATTTTGCACATTTGTATAAATGTAAGCAGTAAAGTCTGCTCGGTGTCCTTTTTTTAAGTAATACTGGTAAAGGACTGTTCCCATTTCTCATTTCAAATCAGATAAGTTTGATTCAAATTTTGCCTGAAAACAGACATTGCCTTACATTGTAAACAACTTCACAGCAAAGAACAAGCTGAACTCATTCACTGAGTACCATGTCAGAAGTACCTGTACTTTTCCTGTGAAGCTCCTGGTAATTGCATAATGGCAAGAGTGTCATGTCATAAAGAAAGCATCTGATTAGGAAAAAGTGTCATAGGGCCACAAGATTTTAGAGAGCTAGTACTAGTGTAACACATAACAGTTTCCTGCAAGATCTTGCCTAGATTTTCTTTCCATTAGTATTGCCTCCCTTTCTATACCTAAGATTTGAATTTGACAAAAGCAGAGACCTAGTTCTACCTTTACAAGAGCTCTCCAGAACTACCTCTGAAAAATTTATAGCAGGTTACCTGATTCTCTAAAATTTAATGTTGTGATTTACAGCCAAAATGACACCTCTGTTGGATGTTGTTCCAACTCATCTTAATTAGCCTTTTCTGAGCCAGTTACCATGTTCAACTGTTGAGGCTTTGGTGTGTTTATGAGCTTCTTTCACACTTTAAAAAAATAGTGCCCTTTTATCAAGTCAGCAACTGCATTTAACTGATTGCAGTGTACATCTCAATGTCAAATCCTTTTGAAAGGGAGAGGCCCTGATCACACAGCCCTCAGTACAACACAATAAATCTGCAGGAAAGGGCATCCAACCTTTTTGAGTTTTAATACACTGACACTCATCACTCCCATGTGTTAGCCTGTGTGTTTGTTACATTAAGAGACAAAGTGAATCCTGCAGTATATGAGGAACTTGGTGCTTAGTGCATTGTGGCTATCTAAAATCGTATGCCCACCTAGCTTGCAGTAATAATGGACCTTTAACTTTGTAGATCACTGTACAACAGATTCAACTCTTGGTTCAATTCCCAGTTGTACAAATATATATCCCTTTTCACGGAGAAAGGAAACTGCCTTTCAATATTATGCAACAGGTCAACAGGGTAATGAGAGCCTATTGCTCCTATCTGAGATGTGTTACACTGTGTGCTTCACACACATGCACTGTACTTTACAATTGCCAAGGAACAGAGGTTTGTACTCTTTATGTTTTACAAACTTCTTCATCCTGAAATTGGTCTACTCCCATTCACTGGTAGTTCAGCTATGTCAGCTGGCTACTTTCAGTTTGGTAAGAGGAGCCCAGTTCATGTACTGATAATTTCAGGAGTCTGGAAATCAGGAGTCTGGCTTTAAAAGCAGATCAAGTCAAAACATGCTAAATGCAGATGTACCCAGAGGTACCTTACGGCATTAGTAGGCTGCTCTTGGTCCAAGAAGACAAATCTTTCCATAGCATTTCTGAAGAACAGAAAGCAACGGCTCTCCAGGATTAAGACAGCAGGTACTTTACTGCCACCAACATGACACCACATTGTTTAAGAGCTATGTGAGTCCTTAAATGCAGAGACACTACAATTTGCCAGAATCTTGATTTTGGTAATTCTCAATTACTCATAACAGCAGGACTTCACAATAAGTTTCAGTTAATGTTTTTACATATTTTTATCTAAGTACAGTTTACTGTAAATACTACAGTATGTAGATACTACAGTACATTATTCCATCTTTCACAAATACACTTAATAGCTTTCATTTACATTGGAAGAAAGCAGTAAGAAACAGCCAAGTCTTAAGGAGAACTTCTGGAATGTTCTCAAGAAGGAGACCTAACAAATTTATTTACTTATTTCTTCACATTTGTACTGTCTATCTTGGAGTAATAACTCTAGATAACAAAAGCATCATGTAGCCACACTTTACAGAATGCCACTAAAACCAACATGGCAATGACTCCACAAAAGATACTTATTTCTACAGAATAAGATCCTGTAGTCACTTCGCAAACCTTCCACTAAGAGTACATGTTAATGCTTCAAGTCATATTCATAGTTATTTTACATCGCTTAAACGGAATCTACAGAAATACTGTAGGTTTAAAAACTAGATCCTGCTATTAAGAATTCAATGTAGCACAAATAGAAAACACATAACCAGCTTTAAAAGTTGCTGCATTAGCAAATGCAAGAACTAAGCAGCCACACAGAAGCATTAATAAGCCCTGCATTAGATTACTAAAACCTTGGGGTCTACAACAGCATGATCTGAATTGTGAACTATCTGTCAGATGAAGTGTTCACAAAATTGATGCTTTCCCATCAGCTTTCACACAGCTTTCACAGTGAGCTGAACACTGCTATGTCGCACTGCTGTTTCGTATATGGGTGCCTACATCAATGAAGTGTGTTTCAAAGTGCAACTTCATTGGTACATCATCTCACATGCAGTTAGACCAACTGAAAAAAGCTCTAGATTACTTATTACCGTGGAATACCTCTATCTTAGAGGAACAAGAAGCAATATTTTGTTATGGTAACTAAAATACTTTTACAAACTTTATTCTATTAAAAAAAGCAGTTTGCTGACTAAGGCTTTTCCTAAATGGAGTTTCCTCAATAAGCGTTAAAATTGACTTACCTTCATTTGGTGAAGTTTTCAACTTTGTACAGATGCCATGTACATCACCATAGCATTCCTGTATTTTATGCAGTGCATCTGCAGCTCGAAGTTCCATAAGAGAACGGAGCTCTGCAAGAGTAACTCCAAAATCTCCATGATTAGCTTCTTTTACTGCGTTTTTTACGCCGCTATATGCAACTGAGTTGTTTGCCATGTCACCCATGATGCATGCAGTCTTTAGTGCAGACAGTTTCCAGCACGGAACAAGATTTCAACTTAAAATATTTCCAAGAGGAAAATAAATCCTTTGGGTATGAAGACAGTCAGGAGAGCAGACACATCACCCAAGCAAGAGACCCCGTCTGGAGAGATATCTTTGAGGTTGTCCCATGGCGCGTTCTGTTCCCCAAAGCCAAAAGGCATGTACAATCTAGGGAGAGAATAAACACACATTCAGTTACATAACAGCTATACTGAAATGCATTGCAAGACAACCCTAATTCTTTGTACTGAGGTTACAGAACAAATTTCTTAATTTCCTATAATATTTTTAGTTTGCATTCTGCAGGCAAGAGTGACAAGGGAAAAAATGGATGTTTCCCATCTCAAAACAACCTTGCATTATTGGATTTCCTTAAGTCATTAACTTTTTAACAGCTGTTGCCTTTAACACTGGCATTTTCCTTCACATGCCCATATGGTTCATCATCAAGCAGGAACCTTTAAAAATACCTAAAATTAAATCTGTTTCCAGGGAAATGGAGCTTGTAACATCCACAAGTGGTGTCACATGGGGAAAGGAACATGTTTAAGTTAAAAATCCCCACTTTCCAATGACACTCTCACCACAGAGTTTGGGAAGAGCAGGCTTTTGTGTGTTCCCATTAATTCATTTGTGCAAACCTCAAGAAAAAACACTTCAACACTAAGCTAGCCCACACATGAAGTACTTTTGCACTCCAAGGAGGATTATATTTTCAGGCAGACCTAGCGCTTAATAAATTTATCACATCCATACAGTTTTAGCCCTGCTCCAGCCTATTTCATCACAACTCAAGCCTCCCACAGTATCTCCATTTAAGTCTTCGAAGAGAGGGGAAAATTGCACAATACCACCTTCTTACAGAAGGGATAAGGAGACTGAGAGCAGCTCTTCCATCTGATGATCAATGCATTGTAGCTGAGAAATTACCATCTAGCCACAGGACTCTGAACTTGCACAGGCATTCTATACATAATCCCTGCTCAGGTGATGCATTTTGCACATACACATTTACCCACACAACAGTGAAGTGCACACACAAACTCCTCATGCCTATGTGAAGATTTGCTGTGTGCCAAAAACAGACATCTGATCATGTAAGTCAGCTTTATTGACATAATAGAGTGCAATGAGCATGTGTAACAATATATGCCCCCACAAAACATTATGACTTCCAGTCTCAGAGGAACAATAACTTGGACATTTCCAGGTCAACAAGACCCTCAGGTGTCATATGCCTAGCAAAGGCAAAAATACAAAGGGAAAGCATCAGGAAACAAAAGATTTCTAGCTACTGCCCTGACAGGTTAGAGGACTGTTTGGCTGAACTGCTGAGTCTATGTTGAAGTAAAGGTATAAGCACCCAATTACCAGAAATTTGAGGTCCTAGTTCCAGGAAGGACTCAGATTTCTGCTCTGGAAATAATCAGTTTCAGCTATACTAAATCCACCATTTAAAGCACCATGCCACAGTACTTCATTTGCACTGAGAACAACCATTGACACTAAGTCCCTTAACCGATGCCACAGAATCACAAGTGACAGTCCCATCACTGGCAGAACTACAATTTCTGCAACTACAACTGCTCTTCTCTTCCCATCACAGGAGATTCTGAGAAAGCCACTGTTTTCCAGAGACAAAACGCATAAAGCAATCAATATTCACATGCATAAATCTTCCAACATTCTGTAACATCAACAAAGCATTTAATTTAAAAATTAATTTTAAATCTTCATTGTTTTCTCTGTTACTTGCAAGGAAATGTTACAACAGTTGAAGAGTTCATGATGATATTGTTAGCCTGCATGCTAGGATGTAGTTATGATTAAGACTGTAATGTGTTCTGTTAAGAGTATCCTGCAAGTGAAGAAATTCATGCAAACCATGTATGAAAGACATGCCACATTGTTATCTAATGCCCAAAAGCTGGATGTTGTTGTCCAGCTGGTAGCCTAGGAGGATTTATCAGCTGGCATCTGATCATAAGCTATGACAGTATAACAAGAAGCAGATCAGGCAAATGAGTTTGTATAGCTATGGAGAAGATGCTGCAGCTGCTAATTAGGCAAAAATAGACCAAGCAGAAGGCCCCACAACCAATTACATCAAACTTGATTCAATTTTAATTAAGAATAGCTCTGTTCAAGCCTCTAGCAGGAGCTCTGTACTTAATGCCCAAATACACCCAAATCCAAGAGAAAAGAATAGGAAAACTACACCTCTAGTCACTGTTCAGTTGACATCAAACATTTTAAGACTTTCTCTCCATATATATGTGTAGAGTGATCAAGACTTGCTTTCATATGTAAGTAAACTTAAGAGTAGTAACACTGCTTAATATAACTCAATGTGCTTTGCACTCCAGTTTTAGCATCTTTATGCATCTATATCAATTTTTACTAATAAATAATAATCCAGTGATTGGTCATTACTAAGTTTATACTGAAGGGGGTTCTCATATGCTCCAAATGACATGCTAACATACCAATGGGCCCCTAGGGTTCACAGGCAAATTCAATAAGCATGCATTAACACTACAAAAACAGTGCAGTTCTACAGAGCAGCTCTAGTAGTGATACGAACTGTTTGGCGCATCCATTTTAGGAAAGAACTGAGGAAAATTGAAAGGAACAGTGTGAAGACTTCAAATTCTGAATACTGCATGAGTGCAGTTTTGCTCCAGATCATAAAAACTCGATTAAACGTTATCAGTTGTTACGCAAAATCAGACCAGAATCTGCTTCAGTAGCCCATTTTTACCAGACATTTCAACAGAGGGCACAATAGCTTCTTGTCATACAGGTACAGGATGGACTTAGTTTAACAGAGATTTTTCTGTAGGAATCAGCAAAGAAATTTCCTTTAAGAAATATTCTTAATGCAGTTTTGATGTCAAATCTCGCAACATCCAATCACTTCCTGTTACAGCAAGTTCCAACAGTCCACTTCTGTAACATTAGTGGCGATGCATAATGAAACTATCAACAGTGAAATTCGGTAGCATAAAAAAGTGCACTTTTAAGCTACACAGACCATCTAATAGTATTGATCTTCCCAATTAATGAAATATTTTGTTTTTACCAATGTTCCAGTTCTCAATTATTGCATCAGCCATTTGAAATAACTGAATAGCATGAGCTCTGAAGCACTACAGTTTAAAGTAACTCACCTCCAACTTCCAATCTGTTAATATCTCAAATTTTAAATTAAAGAAATAGTTGATCAAGCTAAAACTCATTTATACACACTGCTGAAGTTCCAGCCTATTTAAAGTTTAATTCAGTTGAAGTTTTATGTTAGTGTCCAGCTTAAACAATCTGCACACAAAATAATTAAGACGTCTATCTTTCATTAGACACATCAACTTTTGGATAATCCTTTACCAATGACACTTTTGTTTATCACTTATATCACTGAGACTAGGAATAACTTTAAAAGCTATTCTCTGTCACACTCAAGTGACAAAAAAACTTGAACTGCAGAGGCACCTTTCAGTAGCAGCACATAATCTCATAGGTAGGATTCGGATACTTGTGTAAATCCCCTCAAGAAGACCTTGCTGCTCTTTGGCTGTAGTAACTTCACTGACACATCACCTCATTGTAGCTGCTTATGAGGAGTAACTTCCTTACCCAAATCAAATTACTGTTGATTGCTATGGGAGTGTGCTTTGTTACCAGACAAAGACACTAATTCAAACTCATCACCCATGAAACAAAGGTTAAATAATTTTGCCAATGCTGGAAGTTCAACAACCTCATAAGCTTCTGTAGTTGGACTGGAGAAAGGAAAAGCTCTAAACAGAAGTCTACATGTAGAGATGCTTACCAAAGCATGGAGAGACTATAGATTACTTGTCTATTTAGTGCTACCAGAACATTCTGTGCTGACCAAACTAGAAGCTGTGACATGTTTCTTGAAGTGTTCCTGTGACCACACTTTAGACACAGACCCACATTAACCTCCTGCCCCAAAAAGCTGCTACTATAGAGGCAGTCTTGAACATTAATTATGCTTCAGCAAGGCCTCCAGAAAACATCCTTCACAGTTGAAAGTATTTCATAATTAGTGATTTAGTGTTTAGTAGAGATTCCCTCTATTTAAAGAAAGCTATAATCTGTGTTCTACAGTCATTAAAATTAAGGCTGCCTTGAAGAGATAGTTTACAGAGGCTATGCACTGACAAGGGTGAACAGCAGAGCTTAAAAGTGGCACAATTACTATTTCGCAGATGCACAGGACCTAGCATACCTTAGACCCCTATCCAAGCCTTTCCTATGATTACATTTACATTTAATACTTGCTTCACTAACCTACAAGGAAATGCAATTTTCTTAATCAACATTAAAACACTTAAGTAAACTCATACTTTAAGAGTCAAAGCTCCAGCAAATATAAATCTTGTGTCATTCAATTTATTTTATACATCTTTATACAATTTAACTTATACATCTTTAATTTATACAACAGTATGCATTCAAATATTGAGCATTAACTGGTACTAGCATTTGACCTCCAACAACACACTAGAACTGGACACTGTAATATAGGAAAGGGCTTGCAAAGTGATTATCTCAGGAAAGCCTTTGTTTAATCTAATTAGTTCAATGAATACCAGACAGATCTGCATACCAAGAGGTGGCTGTGATAATAACTGCCCCCATATGTTTCAGTTGTCATGCCTTTTAACCTGCTTGCAGCTTTGAATATACTGAAAAAATATAATATGCTTTTGCGTACTTTAGTTTGGGTATGATCCACAGCTTCACGTCATCACATAACATTGCAGGGGTGGGGGGAAGAAAGAAAGGGAAGCTGTCTGTAATATTATTATAATGGAATGTTATTACAATGGAAAGTAGCTGTAATTGAGAAAGTAACCTGGAAATCACGCTGCAATTGACTCAGGTCTGTTCTGCAGGGTCAGCCTTCTTACTGTAAGACAGACCCTCCCATCTACTTGACAGGAGACAGAAACTCACCAGCTGTTTCACAAGAAAAAGGAATAAATGCTGATAAAGCAAAATACTAACACAGAACAGCATGCATTTACAAGTCACTATTCCATAAGTTAAACTGTGCCTAACTGAACAAATAGGAGCTAAATCATTTCTGTGCCACGCTATTGTTTTAGCGCAAACATCTCAGCCTGGTTTATGAAGAGATGAGTACAAGTAGACTGAAGAACTAAGAGAGAAAGGGCACAAAGTTTTTAGCATATCATCTTCAGCCTTAAATATGCCCAACAGTGTTGTAATGACAAGTTTCAGCTATCACAGCTTATGTGCTATAAATGGTAAATTCATCAAAGGTCACGACTTCTGCTTCATTTTCAAAGAGAAATCTGATTTCATCCTGAAGCTTAATCTCTTGGGAAGCAGATGTACTTACCTATCTGAAATAAAAACTGGCCTAGATTCTGCATTGGGTCTCAACACTGGTATTGTCCCTGCTCGTTGCAGGGAAGCTGGACAGGATGACATTTAAAGGTCTTTTCCAGCCCAAGTTATTCTGTGATTCTGTGATTTATGGCACTTAATCTAATGCTGCCTACTGTGATTGACACTTGTAGTAACAGTTTCATCCATTGGTGGTTCCTTTCCTTTGAGACCCCTAATTTATTTCGTATTGAAATGATAGCTAATAAATTAGGACTTCAGTAGTCTGAAGTCAGTTTGGTAGTAGTACAAATTAGCAGTGTTCACACACAGGTTTCTGCATCATTTCCCTCCTATTCTGGTAGCAGGAAGGAAAAATTGTACAAATCTTGAAGGTGAGTTATTATGGCATGAAGGACATGAGCTCCTCTTACAAAGCAGCTTGGTCCACAGCCTCTGCCAGGAGCCCAGCAAGCAAGCAGACATGGTGATATGCCATCGACCATCTGCACAGGCCTGTATTGCCCTGCCTTGTCCAAGCCATGGCCTCTCCACACTCACCACACAACTCAACTCCAGCTGTAGTGACAGCTGGATTAAGAAAAAAGATGAGAAAGTGCTGTATAGAATAGTCTGAGTAGGAAACTATTTTATCCAAAGTTATAACTAATTATTAGCTTTCTGAGGGAACTAAATAGATATTACTGATCCAAAAACAGACAGACTGATACAACAAGAAGGGCTTCAGGAAAACCTATGAACATTTTCAAGTAGCATCAGACTTTGAGACATACTGGAAAACCCCAGAGGACAAAACCACTGTGATCATCATTAAAGAAAGCATCAAGTATCCCATGTGTTTAGAATACTAGGCTTTTATAGTGTCCTATTTCATATTACATTGCTGGTTTGTCCACAAGACGACAAACACTTTAAGAGACAACATTGCAAAAGCGTAACCACTTAAAACTTTCCTGCAGTGCACAGCTCTGACCAACACTCAGGCAGCTTCTCTCTTCTCCACCCACAGGCCCTGCAGCTTCCTTCTCTGTACTTCCTTTTCCTAGGTTCATCTACTTTCTGCTCCATGACACCATAAACTGAAGGCTACATTCAAAAGGACTGTTTGCAATACAAGCTTATTCCAGTTTAAGACTATAATCCCAGTGGAAAAAAAAAGTTTCAACCTCTAAATAGGACTCAGTCCCTTCCAGAGTAATTTTGAATGTGTTCAAGTACCTAGAATGCATTTACTGTGTGTGTCAGCTTCCTCATCTAACTTGAGGTGAGTGAAGCTGCCAAAATTTGGACTAAGGCAGCTGATGGCTGAAGGCAAACCTGCTGTTGGTTCAAAATGCAAGAAAAAAATGTTTGCCCAATGGCCATCAATATTTTCCTTCCCTTCAGATCCACTGAGTCCTAAATAAATGACTGAGGATTTCAAGTCTCTTAATCCTGCACAGTTTGGGATAATTATGCTGTAAACTAAGTGCTATTATCAGATCTGTCATATTAATAATATATAAACCTAAAAGTGCTTTTTTTTTAAATGTAGTAAAGTCATCCATTAACATTACTAAGTTCATTAACAACTTACCGCGCTTTTCTCATCAACATTTATCAAATCCATAGACAAAAATTACAAGACAAAGCTGAAATTCTTAAAAAAAAAAAGATAGGATGGTAGCATGGCAACCTACTCACTAAAATGATGCATCATAAGACTACAACAGAGTTTACTGACATTCCCAAAATGCAAAAAGTGTTCTGGTCACAAACCCTGACAGGTATGTGTTAAATGAGGCACATGACATCACTATATGCAACTAAGTTTCAAGTAAAGGTAAAGTGAGATGGCACCAAATTTCATCCAACAGAGATGGAATGGATTCCTGGATTTCAGTTACTTGTTGCATTTAAAGCTCAGTGCAATGCATCCAGCTGGTCAGTTCTGACAATAATGTCAGCAAACAGCAGCTGACTTTATCAGCCACAGGTATATGACTTGTCTTGAGAAATCTTTTTACCTTGTTTTCACAGAACTTATATTTACCATTTCATCCTGATTTGAACACTCCCCGTTTTTTCCTTTCAGAAAGTATTTTTATGCTTGTGTCCATTTAAGCAGAGCAGTATGCTTTTGACTGTGACCATGCGTTATGATATCAAGAGGTTTTAGATTTATGAGTTTTCAGGCTAAAGCAAAAGTCCATTCTTACCCAATTTTTCTTGTATTCAGAAAACTTCAAGGGAAATTTAAAATTAGTCTTATATATATGTTTTGTCCTCTTGTGGCCAAAATTTAAGAAGCTTCCCTCTCATCCTGTAACAAGCCAGTTTGAGAACCTTCATCTTCAGATTTTTCACAAGTCTTGTGGAAATACCAGACCACAGTATACCTTTATCCTCAAACCCTCAAAGAGCCTTACTTGTTCAGAAACCCATATTTTGAAAGCTATGCTAGCTTCCCCTGAATGTCATTAATTCCTGCCTGCCAGAAACACACCAAATAACCTGGCTAAAGAGTCATTCTGAGAAAATCCCTTTCAAAAACTGCAGTTATGTTTGCCATCTTCTCTTTCCAAGGAGATGGAGGGGTTTTTAATTCAAATATCATAACTAGCTCACACTTGAGCAGCACTTTGAGAAATACTTCACAAGTTTGCTGCTCCTGCTGGTTCTGGCAAGAAGTTCAGGGGTCCTTTTTATGTTTCTTTTACCTCAATACTTGAATTTGAGAATTCAGTGTGTGGCTTTGCAGAAATGCAAGTGTGAAATCTCTTGCAGAATTCTTCATTATGATTATACTGGTCATCCCTTTAGCTCTTTTTGATAAGTTTCGACAGCTTAGCTCACTAATCCATTCTACTGGATTAGATACTGGCCTCCTCTTTCTGGTACAGGGTAAGAAGCATGTTCAGTAGGTTTCATCTCATGGTATTATCTGACACATTTTACCATTTAGTGAGGCTACATACTGCTTTATACTTCAGGGACTTCTCCGGTTTCAAAACTAGTCTTTCCTCATGATAATACTCTTCCATCTTTCTGAAGTCTGACACCCACTTCAAGGCTAAATTGTCATGCACCCTGCACTGTCAGACACTTCTAGCTACTCCAAACTTCCTCATTTATGCGGGGTTGGTTGCTGGTCTGGGATTGTTTTACACACGTTGAGGCATTACTGCAATATAGCTATCAGCACCTGCCTGTAGAATGATGGTAAATTAACTGCTCTGTGATCAGCACACACATGATAATCCCTGGTCCATCATTTAATATAAGGTAATAAACACTTCTCTCAGCAGTTTGTTTCTTTAACAAAGACAGGGAATGTATAAGCAGTGTTAGTAGACAGAAAGCACAAAGCTGAGATTTTAGCAGCACTTAGTAAATCTAGCAAAGCAGCAATTCCATCACATCCTCAGGTGACCAAAGGCACGGCTGTGCTACAGTAGGTAGCACACTCCCACTAGGCAGAACACTCCCACTCACAGGGGTCCTGAAGCAGCTCTCACTATTTGACACTAACCACACTGCAACTTACACCTGCCACCCTTATCCTTTTGCACTGGGAAAAGCCATTGACTCTGCCAGCAGCATTAATGAAGTAATAGAGTATGGGAAGTCTGCTGTTGGAACAGACACACAGGCAACCCCAGGCCCAGAACAGTAACTTCTTGTGTGCTTTTCTACTCTTCTTTACAGCACTTCAGCCACTGAGAGAAGGTGCTTCATTTTGGGTCTGCTCTAAGTCCATCTCTCATGCATTATACAGTACTCCAATGGTTTTGGCACTTCTTCCTTCACTAATGTTGGTTTGGTTTTTTTTTCACTGGCCTTGCTTTCTCCATGTACTTCTATGATCCTTAAAAACATAGTTTTTTCTTAGCCATGAAATCTGCCCCCCTGCAGGATCCAAGGAGCAAGAAAGCACCATGCCATGTTCCTAAGCCTCCATCCTTCCACTAGATGTGATGGTAGCCATGCATTTTGTATCATCTACATCATCTACATCTGTGAGTGGGCTACTTGTAGCTGTGTGGTGCAGAAAGCTGTCATCCAAAAAGGATCTCCCCCCTCCCCCGTGAAGAAATTTAAATAGCAGCATTTCTACTGTCTGAACAAGTTTTTCCACAAGATACCAGAAAGGCTCATTTATTTGTAGAAGTCATACAAGCAGTGTGCATATGCCAGCTTAAGGGACAGGACACACATTCAGCTAATGCTAGAACCATCTTTATCATGGAACTATGTGGCTGCCACCATTAAGATGGCATTAAATTTCCCCTCAAGGAAAGGTTCATCTCCCTTCTGTTGTCAAGTGACTTGCCACTAAACAAATAGCATGATGCATCACTTTTTGGTGAAAGGCAGACACTTTGTTTGAACTGAACAGCAAATTCACCTGACTGTCAGACAATGGCTCAAGCAGATTTAGAAAATTTAATTAATTTCTCCATTTTGGTAGGCTATATAAAATTGCTATACAAACTGGCTATGTGCAATTAACAATACTCATTTCTGAAGTTTTCAGGTGTGAAGATCTTTATTGTGCATGGCTCTTTAGGCTTCTGAGATTACAAAGACATCAGTGCATGATTGATTAATTAATTAGAAAAAAAAAAAACAAACCCTCAGGAAAAATGCAAATGAGACCATGCTCCATGATAATATTTAAAAGTCCTATGCCACCCAGTAAAGGAAATCCCTTCTCCAGTTTCCCATAAACCAAAGGTCTTAAGTCTTCACCAGCATCAATGGATCCTAATGGACTTTGCAAACAGCTGTGCTTCAAGTCTAATCAGTAAGCATTCAACTTATGAGGTGAGCTAGGTGTCTAATTTAGCTCTGGCACCACTGCCCTAGGTAGGGAAATGCCATGCCTTGAAGAACTTCGTCGCAACCAGCTGAACCTATTCAGTGCTGAGGATCAGCTATTAGACTCCCTTCACTCCCCCGCCCTATCAAAGCACAAGGCTAGCAGAACTGATGTGGTAAACCAGCAGCCACTGACATGCCTGGAGCATAACACCATTGGCAAACACAGCGAGGTGTCAGTCTTCTGCTAAGGTAGCTCTGAATCCTCAGCAGCAATTGCTAGTGGATTTGATAAGCTTAGTATTTCTCCTTCCAAAAGATGGTGTCTAGATTGAGAGCCAAGTGAATTTAGCTCAGCTAAATGCTCATAGTTCAGCTGCAACTGACCCTCAGGGCCAAGAGTCTATCCACCCATGAAGACTACAGATCATTATTCTGACTCAGCAAAGTCAGACATACTTTGTTCCTTCTGCATAAAGCTACTTCCCACAAGTGTTTGTTTTACAGTGGCACATTGTAACGGTGTGCAACTTTCGCAGTCATTCTGTTTCTAGCAATACCAAAAGCATACAGTGTCTCTGAAGAAAGGGAATTGGGAAAGGAGTATCAGCTTCTCCATTTAGGTGACAAACTTCAAGCATCCTGCTTGTATTTGTGCATGCCATCACTGCTCATGGCACAAACTCTTTAAATAAACTAAATTTGTATGTTCAGCTCATGGCTTCCAACAACTTCCTCAAAGGACCAGCACCATTGCACGTCTGACTGTAGCATGCCTCAGCTCAGCACGAGTTTCTTTGACCAAACAGCTGAGTAGGGGCTCACAGACAAACCATTGTTAAGTCAGAAAGCAACTATATTTTTAATCTTAACCCTGCAACTCACAAATTTCTCTTATGCAGCATGCAGGTAAAGCAGAGTAAGGAAGACAAGAGCTTTCTCTAGCCTGAGGTTAGTAACACTCAGGGAAATGCCTGTTTCCCCAGTGGAGGGAAGTGACAGAGAAGATAAAGTACCATGAAATAAACAAAAAATTATGCTACACCATGAAGCAAAATGTAACATGAGTTACCCAATCTCCCACAGTTAGGGACTCAGTCTTTCTGAAGGTAATTTTGGGAGATTCCTTCTCTGTTCCTATTGCTAGACTTTCCTAAGCAAACTCCTGTATCCCTGTTTTCCTCAAAGGATGCCATCAACTGGTTTCTCAGCACTTTCAGTAGACCCTTAAGCTTGAAGGACATCTAGCATTAGGAGAAGAGAAAGCAGACTACTAGGAAGCAGCTGTGCTAGGACTGCTCTCCTAGCTTTTCAGTCCCATTAAGGATGATTTATTCTAATTAGTTTGTCAAGGGGAGTATAGAAAAAGCCATCCAAAAACCTCAATAATTAAGCACTATTTTAGTAGCCTTTCCAAAAAAAAAAAACATCTACCTGAGGTAGACAAGACTTAGAAAAAACTGGTGCAAGCATGAAGTCTGCTAGTAACAAGTGGCAGACTTCTTATTCACACTTTCAGATCTGAGGTAAGGAAAACACTGGTAAGGCAGATGAAGTGAAACTTATTGAACAGTCCTACACAGTGAAAACCAAGCACACACCTTATTTCAAAGGTGTTATGAATTTGGCTCATTTAAGTTACACACATGTTCAGATCTGTACACCATGACAAGCAGACGGACAGCCAGGTTCTACAATGGTCTCTAACCTATTAACTTCTTAGTTTGATTTTACTTCCATTGTTTTACAACATTTGTTTTCCATTTCCTCCTTTTCTCAAGGAAAGGGGTGCTTTAAGAGAGACAAAAATTTATACCAACGGATGCCTAAATCTCCTTCATGTTTATTCAGACATAGCAGCACAGCTCATTAACAATGTTCCCAGCTCACCTTCAGAAAAAAATCCATGCATTATACTGAACATTTAGATGTAGTTTTGTATCTTGCACTCAGACTTGTTACCAGTAGCTCATAGCTTGCTCTAGATTACTAATAGCAAGTTGCTACTTAGTGTGTCATATTCCTGCTACAAGAGTCAGATTTCTGCAAATGTATCCATTGCCTTTGAAATCTTTTGCTCTAGCCAATACAGCATGAAATTAGGGTAGAGGTTGGTTTGTTTGGGGTTCTGTTTGAGTTTTTTTTGGGGAGGGAGGGGGTAGGGGTGGGGTGGTGGTGCAATAACTAATTTTGTTAGTATTTGAACAGTGTAGAGCAGTTATCTTATAAAGGAACTCAGCAATGTGATCAAAAAGTAGAGTCAGAATCCAGAATCAAACTAAGTATAAAGGAACAAACAATTTTAGGCAGCTACACAGCTGTCTGTCAAAGTCACAATCTAGTTTGATGTGTGATGCCTCAGGCACATAATTAAACTAAATAGCGTTCAAGACAGCTTTCTTCCTTAAAACTGAAAAAGCAGGTAGTTACTAAAACATTACCTTGTTGTTGAGCAATTATTATTAAAATAAGCCATTACCTGTCACAAAGTACTTTTCACAGAGCAAATATTTTCAAGTATTTAAACAAATGCATCATGGTAAAATTACCCACAGGAAGCCTAAACCAAGTTATTTTATTATTTTAAGATCAGGAATCTCTGACTCCTTAATGTGGAGATTTCTGAAACATTACTATTAGATGTCCCAAAAAAATTGATGCATTTCCCTGTGCACTGAGAATCCTCCATCGTTCTTGTTTGACAAGACCAGGGTTGAAGGCAGACATTGCTAAGTTAAATGTAATGGCCTATATTATGGAGGTCCACAATTTTTGGTTTACTTGTCAATTTACATGCTTATTAAAATAGTACTTTGGACATTTAAAAAAAAAATATTGAGCATGGCAGTAAAACTCTGAATTCTGATCATAAGCCAAGTCACAGGGATAAACTTCAAAAACTCAATCCACAATAGCAGGGGGAAGAGGAGGATATTAAGTAGGGGGAACACACTTGCTAGGAGAAAACTACTTGTTCTGACCTCTGTGTGAAGACCTGGTCAACTGCCTGTTTTTTTGCAGCCAAACAGTCCCTTCTCAGTACAGCAACGCCTGAAGACATCTGCAGACAGCCACAGGTACACCCAAAGAGAAATTTCTCAGGAGAAACTACAGTGGCTGCCCTGAATTCCTAATTGAGTTTTACTGTTCTCAAATATTTGACAGTCTTGAATTATACAAGTAAAGCATCTGGACAAAAGACTGCTTTCCAGGAAATGCACCTTGCAGGGTCAAAAATCCACAAAATATCCTCAGACTTCACAACAAGGATCCAGACTGCACATTACAAGGCTCAAGGGCTCTTGTTCAGAGATATTTTGAACTAGAAAATGGTAAAAAGCCAGTTTGGCTTATTTCTCCACTTATTCGGTTACTGACCAGTATGTTAGTGTGGGTTATCCCTTTGGTTCTCTAAAACTGTTAAACTGTCACTGAATTCCACAGACTAAAAATAACTAGAGCAATAGTATAATAGAATAATAATATCAGAAAACAAGATAACAGAATGAACCACATTGGCATGTAAAGATGTCTATTGGCTTCCAAGTGCAATGGTTTTGATTATGTACATAATACCTATCTATACCAAGACTTTGTTCAAGCCCAAACTTCTTCCATTGTGCCGGAGAATTTTTATATTGAATATCTGTGCACATAGAAAGAAACAAGTAGTCTCAGAATAAGCAAATAAATGCATATGGCACTCTAATTTATGGAAGCAGATAAGTGTTCTTCCCCCACGCGAGGCTTCTAATCATAGCTCTTCAAGTACATATAGCACACAATACCTACAGAAGTAGGGCTTATGTGTATGACTAGATGTACAAGTATTTTAATGGATAGCCCCATCCAGTTGTTGATACACAAAACCAGATCAGACTACAATTACAAAGGTATATACAACACCGGTGTTTACCCTTATAGCAGGAGATAGCATCTGAGACACCTGATTAGCTTTCAGCAACTATTTGTTGACCCATTTTTCAGGAAAATCCCTCTTCCATTCATTACACTGCTCTTAACTCAGAATTTCACACAGGCATATATGTAAGAGGTGCTACTCAGCTATTTAAGCTCATGAAAGCTACATTTGCAGAGCCAGCAGAGGGAGTACAAACATCATTTCACTTATCAGCTGTGAAAAAGATACCTTGTAAGAAAGCACAAAAAGAGCTGTGCCTGCAAATCTAATGCACTTGGTTTAAAGCATGCCAAGAACTTCCTCGGTCTTTCATAGACATGTATGTCAATGGGCAGTAGAGTTGGTGTTTTGTTTCTGATCCTCAACCAGCTGTCACATCTTAAAAGTCTCATACCTGACAAATGGCAGGAGCAACTTTAACAGTACTAACAAGTACCATAAGGCCTGATGCTTCATATGTGTAAAAAAAGAGAAAAAAACCAACCAAAATACTCAACAACCAAAACCATTATAGAGCTGCAATTCAAGTTTTTATTCCTATGGATTCTGCTGTTTCTCAGTTTCAGAAAAGCTAAAACCTTTTGGTTTTCCAGTTCTTAAAAAACAACTTCACATGGAAAACAGGCTGAAAAACTCAGAGTTCAAGACGACCACAAGCAAAGGAGCCAGGAAGGCAGGTAGCAGCGTTGGACTAGAAGGTAACAAACAGCAAACCTTTCTGCTGGCATTCACGGAGGCACACACCTACCAGCAAATCTGGTTTTACACAGCCTCTGAGGCAAGAGCTCTGGTGCTTTATTTAGCATTTCCATTGATCAGCTTGCTTTGGAGTTGACAATTATGACTGAACGGTGTTGACACAGAGGTGGCTGTGGAAATAGTTTTGGAAAGAGGAATAGACTTTGAGCAGGCAGATTGATATTCTGTTGCCACCTCAGGGAGGTGAACCCAAAACTCTAGGCCAACATGAGACAACATACTTTCCTTGCAAAAACTCCACAGACAGACATCCACTTGCTTTTTTAGTCTACAAAATTGACTGGATTTTTTTTCTTAAATAAAGTCAGCAATTCTTAACTTGTTGGTAAGAGGCTAAGCTAATATGAAATTCTTTCCAATCTTAAGCATTTATCAAATAATTTTTTGGGTGGCTATTTCTAGGTTTCACTCTTTAGAAGTCTGTATATGAGAAACTCACGCAAGTGCAATAAATGCCTTTGTCTCAAAGTTTCCTCTAGAAGAGCAGCAAAACACTCCTCCTCCCAAAGAAAAGATAAATTCCCATCATTTTAAACTTCACATGAACTTTAAAAAGCTTTGACAGCTTGAATCATTAGATTTTGATTACTACCTACCAAAGAAGAATGCGCCTATAGCTACATAATTTAGCCTTCACTTGTTTCAAGTTTTAAAAATAGAAGAACCACCCTTCAGCAAGTTAGATAGCTGTTTCTTTTCCCCATCTACAAGAAAGTGGTGTTCACTTCTCAGCTTCATTTTCACGTGGCAGATTCACAAAATTAGTAAGTCAGAGGGGGCTGAACTGGTTGCCATCTTACAGAGCTTACATGATATTTTATAGCTGACTAAAAAGTTTTACCCCCATCATGCAACAAGGCCATCTCACGGTTTTGCTGTTGAAAACCAGGGCTCCTGCAGTATTCACTATTTGTGTGCTGTGCCTGGGTGGTTCCCAGGACCCCAGCTATGTTCTATGCAGAGCAAGCACAGCAAGGAAAGCCATGCTTCTTCCATCACAAACATGGTGATGATCAAGTATCAGGATGCATCCCAACCACTCTGATCATCCTTTCCTTCCCCAGGTTATTGCAGTCTCTTGTGACAACAGTGAAGTTCCTGCAAATACATGAAAAGCTTATACAGATAGGAAAAATGCTTTTTTTTTCAGGCAGACTGGTTATCTAACCAGACTCACCATACAGATAATCCATTACCAGTGCCAGTTCAAAACACAGCACAGAACTACACTGAACCTGCCTGAGTTAAGCAAATATGAAACCATACTCACAAGAAATATACCACAAATTCTAATTCATTCCACAACTGAACCCTTGCTAAGCTCCCAAATAACTATGTTTATAACACACTTTACATTTGAGAGGCTGACATTAGGCTTCTAATCAGCAAGTTAAGACACATGATCCATTTATATAAAGTAAGTAGGGTGCAGGGGAAAGGGCTGAAAAGCCCCTTGAAACATGAGCATCCTTCCTCTTGGTTAAGTTTCTACAGCAAATTCCACAGAATTTTACACTTTAGAATTACTACAGCTGTCTTTAAGGATCTACAGAGGCTTGTTGTTATCTCAGTTTTTAACCTGAAAACTTTCTATTTAGTACACAGCTGAACAACTACTGATTCTAGCATTAATCACTCCCCAAGATTTAGTACTTCAATAATTGGTAATAGACAGCATGCAGCTGATGTAAGAGTTTTTTTAAAAGTCAGTGTTGAAATTGTGCTCTTCCCCATCACCTGTTTTCACCACCTGAAGGGTCTATCACAAGTTCTGAAGCCTGTGTGCATTTAATGGGTTAAAACTTTACATTCCTCCCATCATATGAAAGATTCACGTGACCAAATGGGAACACCTACCTCTCAGGTAGGCACTTCAGGCGCTTTTTGTAAATAGGCACTGGATAAATTCAAACATAATTATCAAAACATTGAATTTAGCCACCTAGGACATGATCTAAAATAGTCACATGAATCTCATCTTAGATGCGCTTGTGTCGCTTCGGCAACAGAAGCAGCCCAGAGTGACTAGTTTCAGTTTTTTAAGATGCTTATGTAAGTGGCCAGGACTGCTCTGCCAAAGTTAAGCACAGTTGGCTGGGCTGAACTCACATATCAAGCAGCTGCACTACCATGTCAGAGCAAGAGGAAGGATGTGGCTTCACAGTTAGTTTAGGAATACCCAAGCCTGTGCCACTGCCAGAAGGTACAGCCCTGCGCCAGCACCACCGCTCACCTGACCTCAAGGTCAGGGGACAGCCTAGATGAGAACTGGTGACAAAGTTTAGAAATACCCAAGCCTGTGCCACTGCCAGAAGGTACAGCCCTGCGCCAGCACCACCGCTCACCTGACCTCAAGGTCAGGGGACAGCCTAGATGAGAACTGGTGACAAGGAAGACAGCAGCAACACCAGCGGTTCCTCCTGAAGGTCACACGGTGTTGGGACTGCCCCTTCCAGCCAGCACAGGCCTCACCAGCTCAAGTCAATCATGGAAGCTCTTCTCCACACCCCCACGCTCATCCTGGGAAAAAGATGAGCCTAGCTGCACCTTCCCTGCAAGGCCCCACTACAGACCATCACCAGGGTCCCTCTTTAGCTTTCCCCCTTCCAGGTCAAGCAAAGCCACCTCAGTCTACTTCTCCCCACACACTGCAGGATGGCCCCTCATCAACTGTCAGGAGAGGTGCAAAACAAGGCACCATTTTTGGATGTGGCCTCACAAGCATGACTAAAACCCATTGGTCACGCTCTTGCTCATGCTGCCCCCAGCATGGGCCAGTCTTTGCCAGCACAGGACAGCCCTGCAGCTGGCTCAGGCTTTCTGTCTGCAGGATGGCCAAGACCTTTCCTACAGGCATCCTCCTCCCCACAGCAGGGTACAGGTGCCAGGCAGCCTCAGGTCTCCTGTTCACCCTCACTCCAGGAATCTAAGGCCATGCAGTAGCCCTACCACCACGGCACCACTTTCAGCTACTGTCAGCTGTGACAGTGAAGAGGAAAGCGGGTCAGAAGTGTTTTTACTTTGTCAGCTCAGTAATGCTCAGGAGGAGCCTTTGGCAGCTCCCCATCAGGAGCTTGAAATTGGCCTGTTTTACAATCACTGCCTTAAGGTAACATGTATTTACTTTGTCCAGTTCAAAGCATTTTGCCCAGGGTTTATGTATATAACCTTATTCTCCATATTCATTTCTGTAGCCTTAGTTTTGACTATCAATAGAAGGTAAATATAAAGTTTTGAGCCTATGCAAATTCAGCATTGCAGTTTTGAAATGAGAGGTCCACCTATCAAAAATGTTATTACTATCTTCCCAGAAAACATGAAGTACTCCCCTCAAGCACGCATCCGTTGTATTTTTCCATCTGGTAACCAATTTTCTGTGTTAGAAGGTAGCACAACACAGCTTTAGGGTGTCAGACTTCACACAACCAAGACTTTTTCTAAACTATTTTACTAATATAATTTGAGGAGCTGCTGTCCAGTGCCCAGCAACACCAGGATCAATAAGAAAAAAAGAAAGCCATACACAAATTGATCACTCACAAGCAAGACTTAGTATGTACCACTGCTGTATATGCTGGTTTTTGGGGTTTTTTTTTGATATGTGTATTTGTACTAAAGTTCTTCCAAATGGTTCCCATAACCTGGTATGTGTTGCAGAGTGGCTGACTCTATATGAAGGATAACTCCACTGTAAGTGCCTCTACTACCAGTAAACAACACACGTACACACAAATCCAGGAAAAAAAGAGGCCATGCTTTCCTCAAATCCTAGAGAATTTAGTCCTTTATTCCCAAATCTCTTTCAACTCACTTTAGAAACACAGCTCTAGTTCAGGAACAAATCCTTAGATCTGCAGTCACCACAACAAGATCTGCCTATTATCAAAATGCATCTGAAAGCAGACTCTTGTGAAGACGTCAAGATGTTTCACTGTACAAAGCAAGTTCATTGCAGAATATGAAAAATCACCATCACTGTTAACTACATGGATTTCGGAGCAGAAGTAGGTGAACACAAGCTGAAATGATTTGCGTTATTAATAAAGCAGAAGTAAAGCAGTTGTGCTAGCAGTGGTAAAGAACCTTCCCTACCCTCTCCAGCTGTCATTCTCAGCTATGCATATTTGAAAGCCATCTGGCATAGACCCTGGCAGCCAGTTTAAATCATTTCACATTTCATACAACCTCAACAGAGTGAGGCTGCTAGACACTGCTCTAATTTAAGTATTGATTTGCACTGTATTCCATAGGCTTCATGAAGTTCTGCACCAGCTTCATTCCCTAGAGAAAAATTGGCAGACCCAAGCAATGTAAAGTAATATGAAGTGCAATGTCTGCACCGATAGCAGCAGCACCTAGATGGAAATGAAAAAACTCCTGTTCAACATACATATTAAGATACTGATCTACTCTCTACTACATCTAAATAACCAGAAGAGATTCAAAAATACCACCCTTTCTCAGATAGTTTAAGGGCTAACCATACCTGCCACCTTTTCTACTCATTTCTTATTACTATCTACTCAGGTTTGTCTGTGTAAAAACATCTGAAAGAAAGTCTGGATGCACAACACAATAAGCACATTATCTTTTCCTCCACTGTAGTATCAGAAACCACCTAGGAATATAATTCATGTGTCTTAACCCAAATATACTCTTCTGGAACACCATTAGTTAAAGGCTGGCACTCAAACCACTCTCCCATCTACTGTCAGAACAATAACCTCAAGTTCTCCTATGTGAAAAGGTTAATACTCTCTGGGGAATCGTTTCATGTGACACAAGGAGGAACATTCCCAACCACCAATCCAAAGATTCATGTTGCTTCCCTCACGTGAGCCTTACTCCTCACCTTGAAGAGACTTTGTGCACAAAGATTGTGTAAAAAATCATCTAGTGGTGCACTGAGTCGACTCAAAGTGGCAGAGATGGCACAAAGGAGGGGGGAATTATTGCAGTTAGTCTAAGGGGGAAATGAAAGTAGCCATGAGGCCACCTCAGCCAGCCCATGACACACTCACAGTGACAAGCCAAACAGGCAATTACAAATGATGCTCTCTCTGTCCTCAGTCACTTGGATTATGCTGATCAATAGGCAGCTTTAGAAGGTCTTCATAAAAGCCTGACAAAACTTTGGAATATTAAAAAAGCATCAAGCATATTAACAGAAATTACTAACCAATCATTTGATAGGGATTTAAGACTCCTGTCTCTTGAAACGCCTACCATATAAAACCAAACGTTTTCCAAGCTTTTGGAGAGTCACAGTGAACACCTTTAAACTTTTTAGAACACTCTACAAGTATTTAAAAAAAAAAAAAAAAACTGTGCTGTAACTACAAGACTTTTTTATTGCGAGTGGCCTAAGCTACTTATTTCAATAAAGACCATAGCACTATGGTTATTTCTTTCTACAGTGGAAAAACTCCATCAAACACAGCGAGTGACTCTTCCTCCTATCCCCATAAGGAGCCACCAGTTGTTTTGATTTATTTAAAATCCAGACAGAAGCCAAAATACACACCACAAGCAACACATCCTTGTATTTGCAGAGACACAGGGGCAATCCTGAAAGAGCCATGCAGACAAGCCACCAGTCACTGGTCAAACAACAAGTGGAAGAAAAGTTATGTGATTTCTACATAAGGGCACATCTGTAACACTCCAGCAAACAGCACTTGATTTTTCTTTCCCTGGTGTATTTAATGTAAAGGTGATTAAGTTCATCTTTGATTCAAAATCTTAAAGTCAATATTAAAGTTTAAGTTTTAATGCAGACATAAGCAGAAAAAGAGCACACCACTATGACCCTTGGGCTGAGCCCCAGAAGTTAGATAGTTGCTTAAAGCAGAGTGGGCTGAATCATCTTTCCTGCCTTGAGTTGGGGTTTATTGCTATCAACTATGCAGAGCATGGTACATCCTGGGGCTCCTCTGACCAGACACTGTACACCAAGTGGTGAGAACCCAATAGTGTTGTTTTCCCTGCTGCTACCTTATCTTTCTGTGAATATAAGGGCACAAGTAAGGGTAGCAGATTACAAGTGATAGGCTCCCCGAAGTGTGTTTTAAGAACATGGTGTTTCCTGTGCTCACTGGGAATTAAGGCGACATCCAGCTCATACACAATATTAAGAAAACTGGACATACAAACCACTGAAGTCCACTGTAAATAGGAGGCCATGCAGAAACTTACCTAACTCTCTTCTCCAAAGCAGCATCAGATTATGGCCAGCAATAAGCCAGGGCTACCCCTAGTGCTGAGAGAAGTTATGCTGTAAGTGGCAGAACCAGCCAGACTTAGCAGCCAGCAACAAAGTTTATCAAATGTCATCCTCCAAATGCATCCATGCACTCTTTAACTGCACAGTACTGTTGCAAACACCAGTAAGGAGGAATATATTCTCAGTCCATTACCCTTCAAAGGCAAGGCAGATGTTATTTGTCTGCTTTGTAACAGCAATTACATTTTATCTCTTACTGGAAAAAAAAAAAATTATTTTCAGAGCTATTTCTGATTTTTTTTTTTTTAAATGCCTCCTACATTTTCCTTAGATTTCTTCTCCCAGCAGACCTTTGCAATACCAATGGAGAAAGCCTCATTCCTACTTTGCAATTCACCAAAATTAAACTAATAACACCTCCTGCTGTCATCTGTCAGTTAGAGTAAGACTTATAAGTGGCAGCAGAAATAATTTTCATAACATGTATTGGAATATGAATAGCTTGAACAGACAGATCCTTCAAAGATACTGCTCATATCAAGTGAAATCTGTCATGAAAACTAGAAATTCATTTTAATTAACTGTATTTGAACGCCTGATAATTTAAAAATAAAAGACAAACCGGACAATACCATGTATTTGTGCAGAAATTACATTCAGTGTGAGTAGGTGCAACTGTTTCAAGATGGGTTAGTCTAATATTTTGCCTGTTGATTTCATTGTACATGTCACCTCCTGGAAATCCTCCTTCTCTACTGCTCATTATCACTGCTTACATCATCTGTGTGAAACTGCTGAACACATTTTTATTTTTTACATGCAATAACAGATGTTTGGGGGGCTTCACTAACAAAAAATTCTCACTTTTTTATCACTCTGCTGTTCAATTAATGAACATGGTCATTTCAGCTAATTGAAACCTAAGTTAGGAGAACACTAACATTAGTTAGTGAAAAGTGAAGGAATCCAACATTTATAAAGGCAAGCTATTTTGAATTAAATTAGTAAATCTTAATGCTTGTGAGAAATACCCATCCTCTACATAAAGCATCATAGGCTCACTTTTCTTTTTCAAATCAGCAAGAGTATCACCTCCTCTCTCCTGCCTCCCTTGTTCTTCAATCTGTTAAATTTTGCAAGAAGAAATAAAAATGTCTTCAGAAAAAACTTAACAGGTTTGAATAAAAAAACCCCAAAAACCTGCTTGAGACCATTGCACACACTCTAGAAAGGCAGTAGGCAGAGCTAATCTTAGCTTTTTAGACACAATACTGCAACTCCTAGATTTTATCTAGCTTTTAATTAAAATACCTTATAGAGAAAGATCCTTATCACCTGTACTGCAACTTTTAACAAGTCTTATTATTATTACTCATTTTAAGACAAGTAGAGAATACTAGAGAATACAAATTTAAGACTATTACTGCAATTGTATTGATCCTTTTGTAATAAAATAAGCATGAACTTCTATAACAGAGATCTCTTAGAGATTCAAGCAGTCTCCCTTGTTTCTCAAAAGATATTTACCTTTAAATACCCAGGACTAATCATAGCTGTTCGTTATTCTGCATTAAATTTTGCTAACTGAAACCTGACTTTGAGCAAAATGTGAATCCCTTGTGGCACTAGTATTATTTTCTCTTTAAAAATAGAAGAGAACATATATTAAAATAAACAGTTCAAACACTGAAAGACATTACTGGGGTCATATTTCAGTGGTAAAGAATGCCATTAATATTTAGTCTACCTTAATGGAAGAAATTCGAGTTAGAAGATACTTTAGGTTATCTTGTCCACCCTCATGTCAAGGGAGACTTGCTTGCTATGGCATGTTATTGATTGTTTCAGCAGGTCCATTTTGAACTTGGCAGTTAATAGCAAGCTCCCAGCTCTAAAATCTTAAATGTTGGTGAAGTTAATTCTCCCAAAGCATCTGTTTTTGAGGTGGCTTTAGCAGATCCAGCCTATGTTTCTTCCTTCTTAGTATCATCTCATGATTGCCCCTCATTTATCATATTCTTCTTTCCAAATAAATTCAAGCAGTTAAAGATAATAGTAGTGATAGACCTTTGTGCCTTTGCTACAGGACACTTTGACTTTCTAAATGACACTCTAATTTTAGACAACAGTGGATTTTAATTTGCAGGATTACCCCCAGATTATTAGCTGAATATATATTACATGAATGGGGATCCTTTCCTTGTACCACTATCTGTATGTAATGCAACTTTGTGTAAGAAACCGATACACAGTTTACTCAATGCTAATGTGACAGAAGTCTTGTTTTCTGCTTTGAATTCCCAAACACTTTTGGTTAATATGCAGTAGTAACAGTATGTGTTCTTACAAAGAGTACATCCACAATTCCCTTTAAAATTATTTTTGACTTGTATCATTTTAATGATCCACATGGAAAGCAGCGTTTTTCTTTGAGTGGATAGAAGTAATAATGTGGCAATTTAGCACTGACATAGGAACATTGATTGGGAAAACCTGCAAGTGTCTGTACACAACTCAGGATTCACATTTCCTTCAGCTAACCCAACCTGGGTCAGTTACCATAATCAACAGTGGGAGCAGCAATTAACCGAACCACACAGTGATGCTGTTCCAGACCGAAAATTCACATTTAAGTGTATGAGTTTTTTTCCCTCACTGAATTCAGTGACCACTTTTTCCACTGACACCGAGAGTTTCCATTCATTATGCCATAAGTATTAAAGTCCTAGTACATTGGAAGCTATTCCTGCCAGAAGAGCCAATAGTTTAAAGATACACAAGTTTACTTCTATTGGAATTCACGATTTGTGGTGTTTGGAAGAAATCCTCGAAAAGCACCAACAAACGGGGGAAAAAATGGCCCTAGCTATAGCTACAGCTACCACCTTCTGAACACACTGTATGGTGAACCAAGGAATTAGCAAGTTATCTAACCAACACCTTTTCAAGCACCTAAACCCTTTATTTTAACCCAAATTCATTAGGACCCAGGAATGTTTCAGAGATGCAGCAGCTTTTCTACAGGCAGTGGTTTTCCAAAGGCACACCCACTTCATTCCCCAGGAAGTCAAGATTGCCAGCCACTAATGATGGAAGATATTTCACAAGTGGGCTTGGAACTTGACTTCTAAGAAGGGATATGATTTGAATGGCCACCTAGGTAGTCACCTCTCAAGCACTGTGAGGCAAGATACCAGCAAACATTCTCAGAATGACGGTTTCAGACACAGCATAAGGTACTATCACCAGTTCCTTCTGAACGGACCTTGAGAAGAAAGCCCCCGCATCTGGAGTTACAAATTTACGAATGCCGTATATAACAGATATTTACGGATTTCTGTAATGTGGATCTCAAAATCACGAGAAAAAAAAGCCCCCGAAATTTTGTTACTGTTCGTGTCTCTCGTCACCACCCGCGACCGTTTAAAAAGTCAAACGTAAAAAAGATTTTTGTGGAGTATGGAACATGCACAGTACTACATAAACGCCTATTACAGCTGAACTAATACACTGCCCCCCAGGCTGCGAACCCTGGGACGGACTCGACCACAGCTCTCGGTTTCTGAACGTTTCCCCGGCTGAGCCCCCTCCTGCCCCCGGTAAACACCACTCGCACGGCCGCTCTAAAGGAAACGCTCCTCAGGACCACAGACCACTTCAGCCCGACAGCTTCTCATGAGATCTTCTTCTCGAAATCCTAAGTCCCTTCCGACTTCAGCCTTTACCGACCGACCGAGAGGCTCGGCCGGAAGCCCGGGCAGACGGCGGCGCGGACACCCACCCCATTTCTCCCCACCGCGAGCGCTGCCTCCCGCGCTC
>NW_008236636.1:913857-984021 GCF_000691975.1 Corvus brachyrhynchos | reverse complement strand
CGTCGGGCAGAGGGCCCCTGTGCGTGGGGGCCGTTGGCGGGTCCGGAGCGGCAGGAACGAGCGTGTCGCTCGCTGCCGACGGTGGGGATCAGGGAGCTCCGGGTCCAGCCTCCCGTCAGGCGTGTCCGCCTCTCGGAGAACCCTGGCAGCTCCCTCTGGAGAACGGGGTGTGTGGGGGGGCCGCAGGTGTTCAGCGCTTCCCAGTGTCCAGCCGAAGGCTCTTCGATTGGAGAAAGAAAAACAAATGGGTTTATCAACGTTTGAGCCCAAGTGAGTTGTCCGGGGAGATGCTGGAAATGAATAACAGGATGGGAATTAAACTGGAAATGAAAACCCTGATGTCTGTTCTTTTCCAGTGCAGTAGATCTCTCACCGCTCCCGCTCCCCCGCCCCCGCCCAATGAAAAATACCCATCCGTAAACTGTATGCCATTCTATAACCTATTTGTGTGGGTTTTTGAGCTGTGTTTTGACATCCTCCCCTCTCCCCTGTTGGACATCTCGCTGGAGTGACTGGCCAGCTGTGTCCCAAGCTGTCAGGTTCTTTGAGCCTGCCATAAATATCCTGCTTCACCTTCGCTATCGTTCAAATCCCAGTGCTGCAAAGGAAATGAATGGAGAAGCTTATGCAGCTGTACCCGAGATGATGCAGAGCCTAGAGGGTTAAAGCAACAGGATGAAGT
Source organism: Corvus brachyrhynchos (assembly GCF_000691975.1). Lineage (NCBI taxonomy): Eukaryota > Metazoa > Chordata > Aves > Passeriformes > Corvidae > Corvus > Corvus brachyrhynchos. The sequence goes on along the minus strand of NW_008236636.1, from coordinate 983,339 downwards.
CAGCACAAAGCAGCCCACAAGGACTGGGAAATAAATAAATCATCCTAACTACGCTATTATTATGGCTTGCCTGAGGTTCATTGTCTCTTTCTTTCTTACCTGAATGTCTGTTACATTTTTCTCCTTGTTCAAGAGAAGCAATCAAAAGAGACTGTGAGCAGCAAATGGCTCCTGCCCATTTTGGATGTTGCTAAAAATACTACCTTACCTCTCCGTATCTAGAGGTCAATTGAAAAATCAAAATAATGAGGTAAGCAATCCTGCAGACTGTTCTGTTGAGGACATTTCTTGCATTTCTTCCCAGAAGGAGAATATAAAACTACCTGAACATACATAAAACAAATTCTCTTGCATTCTGTTTGCAGTTCAGCATCCTCCTCTGTACTTATGGCTGTAGTTCAGTGAGGCTTCCTTTCCCCAGGCACTTGGAAATTGCATTTCTCAGTACAGCTTTATAAGCCTGGCAGATGTGTTCTGCACAGTTCTGTCATATCTCCTCGCTCTCGGGCAGATAAAATTAGCTTTGGTACAGCTAAGAAGGAGATGATGTGTTTAAAGCACTGCAGTTTGGGTACATATCTGTACCTGCTTCCGTTTGTCTTGAGGGAAGGTAGGTAGGTTGTGCTTCAGTACTTTTTCTATGAAATTGGAATAATGTCCTATTTTCTTCACAGAAAGGAAGCAAAGGTGGGAGGGGTACATATAATCATTATCTTTTATGGTAGAATTCTCTAAGTGGATACATTTTTCAAGGCACACAATAGTCAATGTTCCTCTTGCATTGATACACAGGGATAGCACAAAAACATGCAACACATTGACTGAAAATAAGGAGAAATTTCTTATATCTCCACAGAATCTTCTCCCTGAGGATTTAAAAATTTTCCAAATTAATCCTCAATATCCAACAGATTTCATAATTTTTTTTCTTCTGTGAGAAAATAGGTGCTTCTGCTGTTTCTAAGGGTTAGTGTATATAATTGACAAACAGAAAACATTCCATATAATGTAGGTCACTAATGGTGTAAAGCAAGCAAAACCAAGATGCACACAGAAATATTTCTGGAGACCTTTCATTTAACTTTTGAGGAAACAGTACCATTTCAGGAAAATTCAGACTGGTTTGCAGACCATTTGGAAAGGCCAGATTTGACAAATCAGTGCCAGTACTTCAGCTCAGTTCCATGACCAACATGCTAATGACACAAGCATCACACATTTTAATAGACACAGAAAATGTGTCACAGAAAATTTAAGTGGATTGCCTGTATCTAATCTCCTTGCTATGAGACTTTTAACATAAGAGTAAGAATTAGGGTATTTGGATCGTTACAATATTTGGTCAAAAATTAATAAGGTGACCAAGGTCTGAGTGCCCACCTCACCATCCTGTATCAACTAGGGGACTTTTGGCAAAATCTCATGGTGGGTTTGATCGGAGAAGAGTGAAACCAGGCTTTTCATAATATGTGTCTACATCTTAACTTTTTTGAAACTGTTTTCTTGACTATTCTGTTAGTGTTAATTCTGTTCAAACTCAGTCAGTTTATTAAATTGGATGGAAGTGGAGAGCACAGAATAAGCATGCCAAGTTAGGGGAATAATTGTGTGTGAGCAAGGAGATACGAGTGTCTAAAACTTCCACGGGTTTTGCAGAACCAAATGTTTCTGTGCCAGGTACACTTCTCCCAGTTGCCTTTCTCAGTCCAATACTGCTGTTTGACCAATCTCTTCAGTCCACCGCGGAGAAGATTCCTGTTTTCCATGCTCTTGGCTGATGCTTTGAGCTCATTCCTGACAGGCCCTGGAGGCTGCATCTTGTGATTATTCCAGTATCCTGCATCCTAAAAGATCAATCGTTGCCTAAAAGACTAAACAGCCATCTAGATAGGCAAACAGTAGACCACTCACTCATCTTGTAGGTGGCACAATGACCAAATTGTTCTATTATTCACCCCTGCAGCCTAGCAATGACCTTGTGTAACAAAACAGTATCACCATTTAATCTTGAAATACTCCACCCCGCCCTTAGGAAAGATGACTATCTGTAAACATTTGCATTTTTATGAGCTCAAAATTCTTTCTCTTGACTGTTCTGGAGCTCAGGATTTGTGCATAATGTGCTTCCCCTCGAGAATGCATATGATAATTTCAAATAGTTGATTTTATTTTCTCTATTTTTCCCCCTCAACAATTTTGGATAATTTTTTTTTTCATTCAGTTTTATGTTTTACTGTGATACTGCAGGATCAGGAGGGTGAAAGATTAAAAGAATAAACAAGGCAATGTGAGGAGTAACAGTTATTGCACAAACTGGTTTTCATGGATATTGCATATTAAATATATAAAAAAAAAAAGATACACTGGACTTAATATATTAACTGTTTCTTCTTTTTATGTTCTTTTCAGGCACCTCTGCAGCCCAGCAACATTACAGTCCCAGAGCAGATGAAAGAGTGGAAAGGTATTTCATGAACAAGGGCACAATGTCTACATGCAAATATAAAAAAAAAAAAAACCAACAAAGCATAAATCCTGAAATTGATGAAGAATTTGACCAGTTAAAGGAATTTGAGCAGGCATGAGAGAGAAGGGGAAAATAGAGCAGGGTGGGATAGCAATAACTGACACATTTATAAAGAGCAGGAAAAAATAAAACCATTTGGGAAGCCTTTCATGAGAAAACATAAATCATTAGAACCAAGTATGGATGGTGATGGCATAGTATGACCATGGCTGCCTCTTAGAAAGTGAGAAATGACTGGGAAATGGATGTATGCTATCACTCAGTAAATAACTACTAAAAATGCATCTAGAGAGCATCCAGCTACCTCCATGGAAGTGACTTCCTATGTAGTACTTCCCCAGTTTGGAGCTGATACTTTCTCCCCCAAGGCAAATTCACTGTTGAATCCCTAAAGGATGGCCAAAGTTTCAAGCAAGGCTGTCCTGGAGGCAGTTTTGTCCAGTTGACTAGAAGGGTTTGTTAAAAATAAGCTACTGTTTCCATTTCCCAGGAGCTGCTGTTAGACATCAACTCCTCGGTGTGGACATGCATTGCTCTTGCTGCTCACCTATCACCCCAAGACTCAAAATGTAGGAGTGACTATTTTACTTACCAAACTACAGAGGACCTTTTGGGGGTTCATGGTATGTACAATTCTGGACCGAAATAAAAATGTTAGTTCATTAGATTTATGATACTGTGTGTGCTTTTAGATGTGTTGCTTTTTAAGCCTTCTAACTTGTCTGATGAAGTTGTGGCCTTACCTTTGAGACCCTCTTTTCAGCTGATGTTAGTGAGGCTTCATTGATTTCACTTCTTTTTGTGACCTATTCCAGTTCATGCTGACTGAATATTTGGTTTGTAAATTGTTGTGTTCCTCTCCAATGTGATTAAGAGACAAGGGAGTTATTTGTTTTTCCTCCTCTCCACCAGATAAGAAGCAAAAGGGGTAACCAAGCTATCTCTCTCTGATGCTAACTAAAATCAACATCACTGACCAGTCTGAGTCACACTCCTGACTCACAAAAATTGGTCTTATAAAGAGTAGCCCCTCCCTGATCTCATCAGTGCTGGGAAATTTTCTTAAGGAGCAAAATGTCTCTTAACAATGCTAGTTCAAAGTCCTTTGGATAAGAAAATAGATAACTCAATTACGCTTTGGGTTCCTTCAGCCAACCTTAGCATTTCTCCCCCTTGGTGATTGCTCAAGACAGGTTTGAAACATTTAAGAGTCATTAGAGGTAACAGTTCCCATTCTGCATTTCTTTTAAGGAGGAGTAACAGAAAAGAGCACTACCTTATTTCTACTACCTTAGTCAAGAATTAATCATTCAAATGATAAATGATGACCAGAACACAGTGGAATAAATTGTTTATTTTGTTAATCACATACAGCTCTAAATCATCTTGTCTAGGTTTAAGATACTAAGAAAATTATTCCACCTACCTAAAATTGCATTTAAAGAATATTACTAATGACCTACTTCACATGCATTTTTAAATAGTTTCAACCTCTGGGCTCAGCCTTGTAAGATTTATTCAGAAATAATCTTTTTCAGATTACAAATACAGATCTGAAGATTTTCAAGGTCAAAATTTGGATATCTATGAAAAGGTGAGGATATAAAATATCTAGTATCAAAGCTTAAAAAAAAATCACTCTCCACAGTAGTATAAATTGTAGCAAAAGTATTTAAAAAAATGTTTATACTTCTGTCTACATAAAATCAAGTATGCTTACAGTGTTTATATGTAGACTATGAGCAGTCAAAAGATGAATCTTGCCTTGGGTGTTGTCTCTATTATTAGGTAATAATAGAATCATAAATATTAAGGTAAGTGGAAACAAACTTTTAAAAATAATTCAGAATGTTGCTTGCCAACTCATAAAAATGAGGAAAATTTACTAAGTTCTTATAAACTACATTTCTATTATGTTCTAGTAGAAAAGATCAATAGAATTTTCCTTTAAGTTCTCTTTTCTCAATATGATAACACGGCAGCCTTGTCTTGAGCTACTGAAGCTTGAATATATCATGTTATGGGTACATCTAGTAATAGTACTGCTGTAGGATATCTTCAGGCTACAACATGTTAGGTACCAGTAAAGGCAGTTTGTTTTAGGAGAGAAGTGGATTAAAAAATAGAAAAATATTTTGTACGTGTCAGCAGTCCAAACACTGACAATTTGTTATCTTCAGTTCTGACTGGATTCGGTGAGAGCTGCACATACTTAATAATTACTAAAGCTGATGCCTATTTTAGTTAAAATATCTTGGATTATTAGAAGGTATTTTAAAGTGAATGCATGTAAAAGGTGTTCAGATCTATTCAAAATTAGATTTACAGTAAAACTTAAATTTGTTTATTTATTGTGTTTCACTCAGCTTGATGTTAAAAACAACCAGGCCATTTTCACTGTTCAACTAATTCTCAGTGCCTTTCACGTTCAAGCCCCCAAGCCCGGGCAGTGCCTTTTTTACCAAGCCATATACCCAGAATGGCCCCCAGGACAGCAGAAAGGGCCCACAGCTGCTCTGTGAAACTACAGATAGGAGTGATTGTACGGGACGTCCTTGACAGCATAGGTAAGTGGCCTTTAAAAGTGCTGCAAGACCAGCAGGCCATAGGAAGAAAATAACTGTGGGTCCTGCAATGGATGCGGTGCATGGAGTTTCTTAGGAATACAGTTTGAGTTGCAGGGTCCAAGTGACAGGACTCTCACAACATGTTTTGAAAATGACACTGAGACCTAAGCTCTGATCTTTGTAATCACCGTATATTTATCTGCCCCCGACCTTTATGTGGCTCTGTTTAAGCTTGTGATGCTCTGTCAAAGTACAGGGAAATGTAAGCACTTGGAAAAAGGTCAAGAATCCCCCTCAAAAATAGTGTTGGCATGTATAAACAAATATAAAAATATACAAATACATATAGAGATGTTGCTTAAGAAGGATACCAATCTAAAAAGATGTCCAGCTGAAACTCTAGAACAGTATCATAATTTGCAAATAAAAAAAAAAAAAAAAAAAAAAAAAAAAATTAAATTGTGAGACAACAGTAAAATGACCACAAATTCTGTCAGCATTAGAAAATCCACCTTGTTACCTAAACCAAAAATTGTTCCTTTCCTTATTATGTTTCTTTCCTCATGCATATCCCTATCCATTTTAATTTTGTTGTGAAGTTAAGCAAAAATATCCATTTTAGAAAAAAAGTTAGGAAATCTGATGGTTTTAGATGGGATCCATACAAAATGTTGTTGAGTTTTGTTTGTTTGTTTGTGGTTTTGTTTGTTTGTTTTTAAAAAGGAACCAGAACTTTTATGGTAAACCATGGATGCTAACCATAAGAAGTGAAATCAGCAGGAGTTAATTAAGACCTCTAGAGCCAGAAAAAAGATAGTATTGTACAGATAAGGTTTGTTTGGGTTTTTTTTTTCTTTTCCTCTGATCTATTCCTCTTTTCTAAATTAGATAAAGAACTCCATGAAACATTAAATTGGCAGGCAAGTAAAGCTAAGATAAAGTACCTCTCTTAAACCCTTAATGCCAGGAAATTCAGAGATGTAGCTATAATAATACTCTTATCCCATACTGCAGTACTTTTGCTGTGTGGAGTTTCCCACTGTTGACTGAGACAGATAAAAAAAACAACTTTTTGCCTCCCTTCAAAAATTTTTGTTTTGAGGCTGTGGGGTAGAGTTTTTTAATAGTTTACTACAACACTTCTATTTTCTCCTGCAATGTGCACATTGGGATATATTCTTATAATATTTTTGGTTTTATGGTTGACAAAATTAAATACAATGATGTGAGAAAAATCAATGAATATAATATATATATTATACTTGTATTAGATGGGGCTTTTTTTAAAATCATTGTGTTGCAAACTCCAAACAGAACAGGTATGTAGATTAACTTGTACATGACTGTGCAGGTTTAGGACATAAACTGCCTAAAGGAACTCATGAAATTATACTACTTGTGTCAGGGAGCTTCTTTTTCTCTCTCAGTATAGACATTGTCTTCCATGTGCAATATTAAAAAGCATTTACCAGAACTCCAGTCTGTCCTTTGAAAATTTAAACAAGTGCACTTATTTGCCATCCTTACAAGAAAAAGGAATATTTGTTGGGGTTTTTCTCTTAATATATTTCAACTTTATTGCAATTCTGAAATACATTGAAGAAGCATCTGATCTGAAGCCTCATAAGTGTGTGTCATTTTCAGCAGGGTTACAAGAATCAGCAAGTATTTTTTAAAATAGAAATCACCAATCAGGTCCAACTTATTTTGTTGTTCAACTTCCTCACTTTTTACCCATGGCTCACTGGGTGGAAAGGCTGAACAACTTTGCTGAGTGCTCACCTCTTTCCCGAAGTGGTAGGAAGAAGGGAGGGAGGAAGAAAGATAATTAAATAACGAAGTCCTGGTTCCACACACCCTTACTCAGTTAGCACTTTGTGTATGTTGACCTATTGGAATATAGGGATTTAGAAAGACATTTACTAATTTTTCAGAGTAAGGAGAAATTAGAGTGGTAATGTATCTCAAGCAGATCCTGAGTCATTGTATCTTAGATATTCATTAGTGGACTGCTGCAATCCAGCCATTTCCTATTTTTCAGGGCTGTCTTTAAAGGAACTCTATTAGTCTACAGGAATTAAAAACTAACTGAGCAAAAAGTACAAATAATTAATCATATAAAACACATTCACCTGTGTTACAATTCCTTTAGATTGTATTTTGAACCAGCAGTGAAATAAGAGGTATAGTACATCCAAACGTATCTAAATTATATGTCAAAAATATTTTATTAGTGTTTAAGAAAAATGTTTAATTTTTATGCCATAATCTGTATGGTATGATATGTTTCCACTTGGCTTTAGTGACACATGTTTTGGGGTATTGTTGTTGGGGTTTGGTTTGGGTTGGGGTTTTTTTGTTTGTTTTTTGGGGTTTTTTTGGTTTTTTTTTGGTTTTACACACTACTCATAAGGTTTCTGTATGCTGCTTAGACAATGTTCCTTCCTTCCTGATAGTGACTATCTGTTCTCTACTTTTGGCTTGCTTTTCTATTGTTATTTCTAAATTTTGTACATTTAGCCGATGACTGGAGGATCTGTTTAATTAATACAATGATTAAAGAATAGTTGCCATATTTTGCTGTACATTAAATGTCTTAGGAGAAATAATTTTTATTATTTGATGCTTTAATTTTATTCTTCTACAGTGTTCTTATATTATGATATCTGTTATGTATAAATCTGATTACAAAGCAAAAAAAATTCAAAATATAATTAGGTGTCAAAATATAATAAGGAGGAACTTTATATTGTCAAAATCAAATGCAAGAAGGAATAAAAGGTGATATTTGTGAAAATTGTGGAAGACATAGCAAAGTTTCATGAGAATTCAGATGAGCTTAAATAATGTTTGTGTACATTGAAAAGACAATATGCTTCTTATTGTGGTTGAAAAGGCAAGAGCCTTCTAATGGATTGTCTGTGCAAGAGCTTTTAAAAAAGCTAATTCACTAAATGCTAGATAATACCAGTTTAGGGGGTAAATAAATAAAGCAATATTCACCAGAATGAACATGGCAGAGTCAAGCTTCCTACAGTCTGAAATGCTGGGGAGAAAATATCCACATTTTATTATTGTCTCCTCTGATATTTGCTGTTCTTCATAGTTAATATTTATCTTAACAATGGGTTTCATATTGCTTTGACAAAGAGAAGATATAATGAAAGAAAATATGTATCAACCATTTATAATATCAGTTTTTTCTCTAAATTATGAAATTCAAGTGTCCTTAATAAAGTTTAAAATCCTTTTTCCTAAAGATGAAATCTAATCTCCAAAGAGATATTCATTATTCTTTGTTACACTTTAAGTTTCATATGTTGTTCACTCATTAAATTTAATTTTTCAAGTTAATAACATTGTTGTATTTTTATTAATATAGTTTGATATAATTGCTACTCCCTATTTAATGATAGCATAACCTTGCAATTAAACAATTTGCTTTACCCACAAAAGGTTTCCATGATTTCTTTTTTTTTTTTTTTTTAGTCCACTGAATTGCTGCCAAATTTTAGGTGAAACTATTTGTTTTTTCATCACTCTCTTATCCTTTTCTTTAGTGCCGATTTAAGCATTCTCCCAGACTTTGGACATTGGATGACAGGTTTGCAAGGTTTGAAACATTTGATTCATTGGGCGCTGCCCTTTGGAAATGGAAAACACATAAGAAAAAATAATGTTGTCTCTGAAGACTGAATCAAATATAAGTTGTCTTTCATAACCAATATAAACATATGAGGGCTATGCCTCTGCAGGATAATGAGGAGATGCTTTATAGTACAATAATTCAAGTTTCTATTTTTGATGATGGATGGTTGTCTTCCTTTAATTGCACCTGTCTTATAAAATAAGTTATGTGGTCTTTTACTACTAAGTTTTGTAAGTTTTACAAACTTAGGTATTCATTCAAGTGTCCTGTCTGTAGAGCAATATCTACTCATGAAATCTGTAATCACCACCACTTGTATAATGGTTTGGAGAGCGGTGTCACATCAGCCTTACAGCCTATCTGACAGAGACCACTGCACATTTCTGAGGTTTTTCAGACACTCTCCCCTTGTGTGTTGTCAGAGCTGCTTTATCCATGAAAAACCTTTTTCTCCCCTAGCAGCTTGAAAATCTTTACAGAGTATTCCCCTTAGGAGAGGGGACTTGTACAGTGTGATGACAACATCCATCAGCTCCTCTTCAGAAAAAAAAAAACCACAACAGACTCCATAGTGTAGGTAACATCACACTGAAGAGCTTTCAGGAAATTCTTTACTAAAAACTATCTGCCAGATTGTTTATGCTATGGGGGAAAAAATGTTACAGAAAGAATAAGGCAAGAACTGACAAAGCATAAAGACCTAAATCTTGAAAATGTAAACCTGATGTCTACCAGAGCTATATGAGGGTAGCAAACCACATTCTGTTTCACCCTTATCTCTCCTGAGAACATCCTCTGCTGAAGCTGAGAAGGAAAACTCACCTACATGTCCGTTTGATCATAATATTTGTTATTTATAAATTCATTGCTATTTTACTTGTACCTATTCATATTCATAGTTCTTCAGTAGCCAACAAGCAGTAATCAAACCACTTATATGTCAGCACAGTTTACCTACCTCAACTTGAAATGTTTGCAAATGGCTAGGATGGGTTCTTAACTACATTTTCCTGCCTTTTGCCCAGTTTTTACATAAAGTACTGCATATTGCATCCAGATTTTGATAATGTAAGACACTACTTTGAGCAAATTGCCTCTATGGGTAAGGCAGAAACATTTTTTATTTTCTAGGGTAATTCATTAAGCATCTACACTGTCACTCCCACACTTAAATTAATCTCCATATGTTCAGTTATCATAGGGGAAAAAAAAAAAAGAAATAAGAAACGGAAATGAAAACTCATAGCGACAAGTCTGCAATGTATTTTTCAGACACCTAAATTTCTGTCAGCTTGCTGGGAATTCATAACCTCTTTATTACGTGCTTAGCTAATTAGCACACTTCACAATTTCCACACAAACAATGGCTCTGTCACTTTTCATCATACGGGAGGGGGTGTGTGGAAAAAGAAGCGTCACTGATGAGATTTTAGTACTTTTATTCCATGCAGTTTAGGAAAGTTACTATTTAGCATGAAATACTACTTTTGATTTAAATAGTACTTCTCAAGTTACTTGTCCTGTGATATATTGTCTTTGGTTCATTTAACTTCTTGTTTCATTTCCTTGCTAATTTGGAAAACAAAATCCATACTTGCTTGGTAATTTTCCAGAATTGCCAAAGTTCTAATAGGTGTTGTTGGTGTTGTTGGAGACCCTTTTAGATCACTTTTTAAGTAAGTGTCTTGTGTGATGGGTGGACTACGGTGGAAAAAAAAACCCCACAAAAAGCACAACTGAACTACTGAAACACTTAAACACAGGAAATGTTAAGAACTTGCAACTAGTGAAATGTAGCAATATTAATCTGTGCTTATGTATCCTTGGCCTGATACATTTATTTTCTTTATGCAACATTCCTGTGTTTTAAGGCATTAAAAGTGTTCCCAGGCAGAAGTCCCCAGCCTTGCCTACAGTGTTTCAATTGCACAAGACTCAGTCTGGCCGATCAGTACATATGAGGGGACAGAATTTATGGTTGCATGGGGTCAGGCTGGGATGGAGTTACTTTTCCCCATGGCAGCTCCCCTGGTGCTGTGCTCTGTGTTGGGGCTGGAAAGGTGTTGATAACACACCAGTGTTTGGCTACTGCAGAGCCGTGCTGGCACAGCACCAAGGCTGTCTCTCCAGCGTTCCCCCTCACCAGCAGGCTGAGGGTGGGCCAGTTCTTGGGAGGGGACGCAGCCAGGACAGCTGGCCCAAGCTGACCAAAGGGATATTCCATAACTTGTGGCATCTGCTCAGCAATGAAAACTAAGGGAAAGGGGATGGAGGCATTTATTATGAGGTTTGTCTTTTGGAGCAACTGCTACACATATGAAGCCCTACTTCCCAGGAAGTGACTGGACATCTCCTACTGATGGGAAGTAGAGAAGAAATATTTTGTATTCCCTTGGTTCTGTTCATGGCCTTTACTTTTGCTTTATCAACCCTGAGATTAGCTCAGTTGGTTAGGGCATGGTGCTAATAATGTTAAGGTTGTGGATTTTGTGGATTTGATCCCTGTATGGGCCATTTACTTAAAAGTTGGACTCAGTGATACTTTTGGGACCCTTCCAACTCAGAATATTCTGTGATAAACTGAGTTCTTCTGACCTGTTTTTTCCACTTTTTTTTTTTTTTTAATTCCTACCCTGCCTTGCTGAGGAAAGGGAGTGATAGAGTGACTTGATGGGCACCTGTCATCCAGCTGGGGTCAACTCACCAGAACCAGACACAAATCTTTCACCCAGGGCTGCCCAGCTAGCAAGTCACAGACAGCTCTCCTTCTAGGCTGGTGCACACGTGTGTTTAGGATGCTTACTATACAGGTCTGGCTGTGATAAGGCATTTTCTTCTCCCAGCCCTTGGAAAGAAGTATGACAAATGAATCCTAAAATTCTTTAGAGGCAGTTGAACCATGCTGGTTCATTCTTTGCTCTGCAGCACTTCAGTGCATAGTAGGTACTTGAAACCCATTGTTTCAAGTACTCCAATGAACCCTATATGAACTTGTTGACCTGCAGGATTTTATAGTTTCAGTAAACAGAACCACAGTAAGGAGGAAAGAGTTCAAGGCTTTACATAAAGTTCTGTTTGATATGCCTTATCTGTGACAGGAAAGTTCAGTGACTTTCCCATCTTTCAGGTTTCATTTTTAATTTCTGCATTTTCTTAAGTCTTGTGATCTTATTTCTTATTTAGTTTAATGTTTTCTTCAAGCCACTATTTTCTTGCATTTTTATTTCCAACCGGCTCATTCATCAGGCATAGCATTAGGACCATTATGACAGAGAACACTGTTTACTTGTAGCCACACCTGTGCTTTTGTATTTTTTCCTTTTCATTTTTAGAGATTGAAGAAGGATGTTGGAATTCAATCAGTTGTGTCTAAAAGCAGGCCTCCCTCCTTCCCTTCCTTCTCCTTCTCCTTCTCCTTCTCCTTCTGCTTCTCCTTCTCCTTCTCCTTCTCCTTCTCTTCTCCTTCTCCTCCTCCTCCTTTCCCTTTTCCTTCTCCTTCTCCTTCTCCTTCTCTTCTCCTTCTCCTTCTTCTTCCCCTTCTCCTCCTCCTTCTTCTCCTTCTTTCTCCCTTTTGTCCCACACTTCCTCCCTTCCTCTCTTCTTTTTTTTTTCTTCTCTACTTCCCTGTCTGTAGAACCACTAAGGAATTCAGTAAGATTTCTGAATTGATTGTAACTATATAACTAGACATTAAAATAATAGTTCTTCTGTGTCAGGGCAAATAAAAAAGACATTTAGTGAGAAAATTTCCATGGAAACAATATTTCAGTGCAATGAAAAATATTTCTCACCACAACGCTCTAAAAATAATTTCACAAATAACTTCATAAATTGGACAATTTTTTTATTGACAGCATGGCAGGAAAAAACATTGTACTTTTCATCTGGAGGATAATATACCTCATTCTGAGTTCTGCATCACTAATTCTTTAATAGGATAACTTTGCATTTCCCAACCTGCTTTTTAAAGCCTATTCTGGTGTTAGTTATTCCTGTTCATCTAGACAGAGGGATTACAAAGCAAAGTGGGCTACAATGTGTTCTTGGTTGCTTGCCACTTCCCAAATTCTGCATTGTTCTTTCACAGCAATCTTAAGACCAATTTCCTTGGAAAAGAGCAAGCAGCTTGTATCTGCACATTCTTTGCTATTGCAAGGAATCTATGTCTTCTTTTACCCTACTTACAGTTTTCATGGAAAGAAAGGTTGATTGACAGTTCCCCTACAAGGTACAATAGAGCAGTTAAATTGGATAAGCAGTCCTTTGTGAGAACTCTCATTGTACCATATATTCTGTTGCTTCTATCATTGGGCTTATGAAATTCCCTTTGGGATCTCAGTTTTATGTTAATATCTCCAATAATCATGTACATTCTTGGTTTTTGTTTTGTTTTTTTTGTTTTTTTCCTGCATTTAATTTTCAAGTACAAATATAAAAGCATGTATCTGTGATTTGTGCCTCTAATACTGCAAGCTGTACACAACTGGGTTGCAGACTGCAATTCTGTTTTGTCTGTAAGGGTTGTATGGTTGTACTTGAAGAAGCATGTTACCAGCTTAAGTGCCTTAAGACAGGACCTGCAGAAAATTAGGGAAACTATCACAATTCAAACATGTAAATACTTAAACACAAACAAAACCTTTAGGCACTTAGGGTTAATAGACCAAGATTACATAGTCTCCTCCAGTCATATGATGGTAAAGCAAATTTAATTTTCTTTTAAACATGAAATTATGGAAAAAAATAGTTTGAGATGTAAGATGGGACATGCAATAATAAAATAATGGTGGCTTTGTCATATTGATAAAAAAGTGATTCTACAATCAATGCATTTTTCTTCAAAGTTTTCGCCATCTATGCAGTAACACTTACTTTTAGATCAGTGCAACTGAAAGTTGAATATCTGTGACATATTTGTGCACTAGTGGGAAAGAAAATACCTAAAATTTGTATCCTGAAGAAGAAATTGAGATAGAACTCTGAAATGAAAGTTTGACCAAAATAACAGATCGGAGGGGGAATACATACTCTTATTTTCAACTTTCAGACAGAATGAAGTGAGTACAAGAGCTGAGATCATTGAAAAGGGCCAATAGAGAAGTGAAAAGAAAATGAAACCAGTTTTAAATGGAATTTTTAGGTTAGGTAAGGACAGCATGAAACCTTGTTATCCATACTGCACAGGGTTTTGTGGCTGACAAAATAGACAGGGTTAGGACCCATCCATCTTGACAGTCTGAAATGCCTTTAGTCTACTAGCAGCCTTTTCTGTAAGAGTCAATTCTTTTAAATAATAGTCTTAATATGCAGGTTGGTTTGATGTAAATGTGTTCTAATTAGGTATATCTGCATCAATTAAATGACTTTAATTTCTTTGTGCTTTGAAGTTTTGTGGCAATCTCATTGGTGATCAGGCTTAAAAGCACTTTCTTTTAGTAGATCATCTTCTCTGCACAGTGAGTATAACAAATACCCTGAGCTTCAGCATTTGCAGTCAGAACTCCTTTTAAACAGATTTTGGAATGTCAGATTGAACATACCCTCCTGCCTGTGATCCAAAGCAGTCACTCATGTGAAAGATTTTCAGCCCCTATTTGTTTGTGCTCTTGGCTCTGCTGGCAGTGTAGGTCTTGCACAGTTGATTTAAGCTGACTGTCAATAAGCAGTTTGCTGCTGTTAAAGATACTGGCATCAGCTTAAGAAGAATATGTAGACCATAACTTGGAAACCTTCAATTTAAGAAACTGTTACATGATAGTTACCTTATATGACATATTAAATAGTATGTAGCATGACAGACTTGAAATGGGCTTGCAGTAATGAGCATCTTATGCAATAATTATCTTAACTAGATCCCTTTCTTTGCATTACCTGACCCTAGATCCAGAAATCATGTATTTATGTGTGTCTTCACTGATAGTTTTTTTAACCCCGCTGGTGACCCCCAGCTAAGATCTGCTGGCCATTTACATTACATATACCTAAGGTTTACTCTAGCAGAGTCTAGATTCATTCTGTAGGATGTGAATGTCCTTCCCAAGGGCTGACCTTGTTCCTGTGGAGTTTGGAAAGTGGATCAATGCAGAAGTGCTATTTATAGGCTGCAAGTGTAGGTAGTTAATTCTAAAATATGGAAATTCAAACTTGCCGTTGCCTGTCACCTGTGTTGTCTGTTCTTACCAGCAGAGTTCTGGTAGTGGGCATAGGTCTGACCTGAGTGTGCTCAGAGGTACTGACAGACTCACAGCACTGAAAGAGTCACTGGAATGCATAAATTAGGAATTGGCCCCCAAATCATCTAACCCACTGCACCTGTTCAGAGAAAGCTACTGAGGAAAACCTACTCTAAACCCCAGCTGTGATGATGAAAGGGTCCCCTTTAACTGCTAACCTGATGGTTAAACCCCTTACCTGCTAGATAGGGCACGTGACCCTGGTTTCCATTTGCAGGAGATTTCAACCTGCTACTTCCTGGTGAAAGATCAACCACTAAGATATTTGGTGTTGGGTCCTCGTAGCCTCTTCAGATGAAAAATAAGAACGAAAAGTCATTCTGTGGAAACACAGCATTCACCTAGGTGAGGCCGCATCCAGGGTGCCAGCAGCACTGGTGGATGGCTGAACATATGTTGTGACTCTCCTCCCAGGCTGATAAGGGGGGCTCCTTCTACTTGGGGTGCTTCAGTTTTTGAACTCATCCATTTTTCTCAGAAAAGAGATGAGATTTTCCTTGTCCTGTTTCCCAAAAGTGGCTTTCTTCAGTTCTTGTAACGATGAGAGGATTTTAAATTTGCTTTTAAAGTATTCTGGAATATTACTCTTTTTGGGATAGGTTGTTTTATTTCCTTATGTTTATATAAATAAGTGGTCAGTGTTTCATTCAAAACCCAAATAAAGTTGAGAGAAGACACAATCCAATCTAAATGAAAGGATTGCAGGCACTCTTAACTCTCCTCCAAGGTGGTGCAGATGTTGCTTGAGAGACGTGGGTCAAACATTTTTAGAGATCTAGCTCTCCTCAGCACAGGCAAATGCTTCAAACTGGTCCCAAGTGCTGCTAACAATTGTTTTGGTCCTCAGGTGTTGGCAGCATTTAGAGGCCTTGGGGTAAACAAAGCTGCCAGTATTTTCAACACTTATCTACTTAGACCAGACCTAATCAACACTGCTTAAAATGCCAGAGGCCCTCTGTGCTCTGTTTGTGCTACAGCTCCCAGCTTTCTGAGTAGACAAATCAGTCAAGATTTTAGGTTTTGACATGGTTTAGAGCCTTTGCAGCTTACAGAGTGTAGTAACACATTTAGCTGCTCCTTAAGAACCGGGATGATGGCGAGAAGCATAGGAGGTTTGGAAGGAATGCAAGGGGTGTCATGTGGTAAGCCCTGTAGAAAACCTGATCATAGTATTTATCTAGGCAGGAGGCTGCTATTTGAGAATTGCTATCAATCATCACCAGTGATGTAACACAAATCTTCTGTCATAGCAGAATAAAAATGATTATATATATATTTTTAATTAAAAGTTAGTAAATTAACTGCTCTTCCTAACCTTAAGCTAGATAATGAACCAGACTGCATACATACAGCCTTGTGGATTTCAGCTGGGTCAGAACACACAAACTTTCACAGTTTTAAACTATAGATGACTTTATTAAAACTTTTTGTTTGTGTTCCATGTGTCAAAGTCTTAGCTTCTGTGACATAAATCATATTTTGATCTGTAAGTCCTCACACATGGTGCTTTGCACTGTAAACCACTTTTTTTTCAATATGCATTGTACTGCAAAGTAGAAAAAATCTATTTAAGAGTCAGAGATAAGGAAAAACTATTGTTATAGAGCACAGCTGGAAAACTGCATGGTGCCTTCTGTTGTGCCTTACATGACATAAAAATATATTTTAATGTAGGGTAATAAAGACAGAAAGCTTGGTGAAGGCCCTTGGTAGTACCTTGACTGACTTGCTATGTTTGCTTTGGGTTGTCTTACTTTTACTGCATATTTATTATTTTTTTTAATATTAACATATTAATTAATTTTAAGCTCTAGTTTCCTTTATGTTATTTGTATGTCTTTCACACTATATTTTGTCACAGTATCATCAGAGTGTAAACTTTAAAGGCTTGAGTGTAAACTTTCAAATCTTGATTGGAATCCTTTCTAGTGTGTTAAGTGAGATCCTTGGGGAAACTCTCAGTTCACTTCAACTGGCATTTCTCTTTCAAGTTTAGGATAACATTCCTAAAAATGGAGATTTAGTCTAGGCAGAAATTATTTTTCACTGACCTTTTGTATTGCTACTCTGCCAAGTTCAAAGTACTGCAGAGTTGTCTCTTTTTTCTCTTCAAGTTTAATTTGTTGCTAAGTTCCCACCACCGTATATGGTGTCATTGTTTCACTTATTCTATGTACTTTTGTGTTCTGACTAGATTTAGTGCAATGATTGAAGACAGAATAGTTCTAAGCATGCTTTGTGGAGTACTAAAGCAGTATTTAATTTCTGGCAACATATTGTAGGTATTATCTCAGCTGTGTTGCAAAAATACTTAATATGGGTAGGAGGAAGGAAGATGAGAAAGAGGCAGTCTTGCTCTCCCTTACATGGTTGTAGAAGACAGACAAGGATGTGGAAGGAGCAAATTACATCTCTTTTATAGCCTGTGCAAAGATTTTGGTAAGACCTCAGGGTAGCTGCCGTCAATTTGCTCATCCTGAAATAGATGTTGGAAAACAATGGAGAAGTGGGAAAAAAGGTCACTAGCTGGTCTGATGAACGGATATTTTACCTGCAAAAATGTGCACCAGTTGACTTCCCCTCCCCCTTTATTGACACAGCAACTTATCTCAGGAATATGCTGTGAGTAGCAGAATGCTTCCACAAAAACCCTCGAGCACCCAGACGGTTGAGTAACTGGTTTGTTCTTCCATGCTTTGTAAAAAATAAATTAAAAAAAAAAAAAAAAGAAAAAAAAACCCCCTGAGCATGGTTCCAAACACAGAGATCTTCCAAAGGTGAGATTTGAAAAGCACAGATTGTGGAATAATTTCAGGAAGGGGAAGGCGTGAACAAAAACTGGGTAGGGTAGTAAAGGTGCAGTGAGGTATTGAGTTTTAAATAGGGCTTGAAATCAAAGAAAGATGCTTGGCTGACAATGAGTGAAGTACAAAACAACATTACAGAATTTTAAAGTTGAAAGAGGCACAAAGATAAAAGAAATGAAGAAAGAAGCCAAAGTATAGGGACACAAAGGGTCACTTGAAGTTTTACAGTTCTATTACACTTAATATTCATGTTTTTTACCCTGTCAGAATCTCCATCTCTTCAGTTATCAAACTTTTCACTGTCTTTCTCCACTTTCATTTCCTTTTGGAATGAATTATGTACTAAAAATTAATTTCAATATATTTGTGTTTAAAGCCACGAGGATGTACCAATTCTACTCCCTCTTTTCCTTATTTCGATAGTGGAAGAGAACTTAAAAGCAATTTTCTCTGTCTGTTCATGAAGCCAAAATGAACAAGGCTGAGATCTGAGACTTGTGACTCAGAACCTGAATAGCAACTCCTTTTTAGCTGGGAAAAAAAAATACATTGATCTGAGACTTGGCTTGGCGGGTTTTACATTTTAATTAAATATTGATACTCAAACATCATCTTTGTTTACACTGCATGCTGCTTCCTCTAGGTTTTAAACAGGGAGAATTTTTTGCAGATAGTGTTGAAGTCAGAAGTTCATAACAGCTTGTTTATATGTGATAGGAGTTTGTCAGTGTGTTTGGAACAATATGGATATATTCTGGTACTGTTAATGATGCTTAAAAGCTGTGGGGTTTTTGATATCAGATTTGTTGTTCCAGTCTCTTTAGAGATGCTTTAAATTAAATCATAGTCTAATAAATTATCTGCATAAATGTCATGCTAGGTGTGGTCAATGCATTAGGATATGAACACTGAGGACATCAACATTTGACATGGATTTAATCTGCAGTCTTGTTCCAGTTGTTTGCATTATGTTTGCTTTCTAGTGAAACATATTCTGGTGATTTAAATGAAAAAAAATTTCTTGTGTGTACAGTTCTTAGGTTTGATTTTCCTGTTTCCAATAAATTAATAAACTTTCTTTTGTATTTGTATCAGAGTCTAGGGAAAGGCAGAAGGAAGGCTGAGAGGAAGCAATTTTAAGGTGTTTAGAAGTACCATTTTTAGCTATTGTGAAGATAAGCAAGGTCCTGCTCGTGTATTTAGGCTCCCAAATCAGGGTCAGATCCTGTCTTGAGGTTGTTACAACAGGTAAGTTGGCTGCTGTTGGCTATTGCTGCCCCACAGATGGATGTGCAGGAACTGCACAACTGAAGTCACTTGTAACATGACCGCAAGCAGATTTCACTTGGGGTATAGTGGAAAGGGGAAGAGCTGCCTCCATTTTACTTCCCCATGTTTCTTCTAATGAAATCATGAGAGAGAGAATTAAATCAGCACTTTTTTACTTCTCAGTGATATCAGTATGCTGCGAGTTCATGGGAATGTAAATTTCAGGATGCCTACACAGACAGCGATTCGAGAGGCGGCGCATGTGTCATGGTGATAAAGTTTGCATGTTGCTAAATCAGCGTAGATTTGCGTGGTTCTGACTGCTACACAGATGAGAGCATGAAGCTGTATCATGAATACCTACTGCAAGGGTCTATGACACCAAAAGCATGTTAGAATGCATAGGCATATGTAACTTCATTTTACATCTTCCCATAGCCACCCACTCGGAGCTCTACTTGCTTCTACTGTGTGCATACAGTAATTTTGGCTTACCCTGTTGTCATCTGCAGCACTAGAGACACCTATGTCATATCACATATAACCACTTCTTATATATAGAAGATCCTGGCAGATGTTATCCACTTACTAAAAGGAAGCTTCTTGAATCTGATGCAGTTTCAAGTTACTGAGAAACACACAGATTATACAACTGAGAAACATACAGATTATACAACCACAGCCTCCTACCACCCTCCTTTCAGAAGGCACTTGAATTGCTCCGGCCATCATCTTCTGCACTCTGCTGGACTGGATCCACTCGCTTTCCCTAAGAGGGCAAAACTAATCCAAGATACAGAGATACATGTTAAGCAAGCTTGATGGACTATTAGAATAATTTATCAAAAGAGACAGTGGATTTTTTGTTCAGCTCTTACAGACTGTTTTTCTATTTCATAGATACTGTAGTTCAATCAGATGCTCTATCCAGAAATTAGTTGGATTAAAATTGACCTAGATTATCACTGAGAATATATTTGTTTTGTAAACAGAGTCCATGCACTAATCTGCTTATATCTAGCTGCAAAGAATAGGCAGGCATCAACGTAGTTTAAATAAAATAAATCTAAACATAAATGCAAACTGCAAAAATCATCCCTGAAGTCAGTACACCTATTCTGATGTAAACTGGCACAGGTTTGCAGTGAATCACAAGCAAGTCATAAACACTGTTTCAAAAAGAAATAAGTCATATGGAATATTGATATCAAAAACAAGGAGTAAAGGTTACCAGCTCATTTTGTTTACCACAGCAATCACTGGCTATGGAGGGAAAAAATTACTTGATAGCTTCTCATGAGTAAGTTTTTCCATTGTATCTTTTATGCCCACACATTGCAATTGAAGACGCAATGAGTTGTAAAATGGTTTCTGAGATTGCATGCCACTGGCAGGCTCGGGGCAGAGGTAGCTGTGTACCTGCTGCTGCCTGGGGCTGAGCTCTGTGGGGCTGCCATGCAAGGTGGGATGCCAGGACACCCCACTGTCCAGGGGGGTGCTCCTGCCCTGGGCTCCAGATTGGACCTTAGGACCCATCACCAGCACCAAATCTGTTTGTCAGTGCTAACGAAAGCCTAACATTTGAATGCCAATTGCGTCAGTCAGCAGATCTGAGAAAAGCAAGAGAAAGGAGGCTGAGTGAAGCCTGGATATCCTGTACTAGGAAAAATGGGCAATAAAGGAATTATCTTGCACCGGAGTCACAGAATTCTGGGCTTCCAAACAAAAAGGGAATGGGTTGTTGGGTCAGTTTTCCACTGGACTAAATAACTGGTACAGCTAATGCCCTGAAGACCACTACCATCCCTTCCGCTTGGCATGTGTCTGACAGGGAGAGAGGGAAAGGCAGGGTGAGAGTTGGGTGGTATCATGCACAGAGCAGACAAATCTAGCTTGTCTGTCATCAATTCCATGTTCTTGGTTTATTTGCATGTTAGCCTTCAGCTCTAGGTGTTTTGGGGTTTTCCCCCATTTTGTTTGACACTGCTGAGAGATACCTTGCATCTGTTTCTTAAGCTGAATGTTTTGCGGTGAGAGAATCCTCTCTGGCTGCATGTAACGTGCAAACTCAGCAGCTCAGCTTTTCTTCTTCTCATGCTCTCCTGAAATGTCACACAGCAGCATTCAGATTTGTAAAATGACAGGGCAGGAATCAGCTTGAAAAGAGATGCAGTTCTAGTTTCTTTTCAGCTGAGTGACTATGTGTTTGGTCACTTTTAACCGTGAATTAAACCATGTTTCTGTAAGTGTATGTGAATTGTGCCACCCTGACAGAAGTAACGTATGGTAATTAATGTGCAAAGCCAGCTTGACCACTGCTCTTCAACAATGCAAAACTGTTTGATTAATCTGGGTTTACATGGCTTCATATTGCTAAATAAAATAAAGCTAGATTTGATAAAAACTAATATATCAGATAATAATTTAAAAGTTATAGCAGGGCACATTTTCCTGTTATTATCTGTATATTTCCTGCATTATCAGATTGTCTGCATATTTCCCTACTCTTAGAAATGCATCCTAACCATATGATAGCAAAGGAATTTCAGTTACTGTGTGTATTACCGAAGAGATCACACAATTTTGTTTAGACTTGAGAGAAAAAAGTGGTCAGAAAGCAGTGTTAGATTCAAGAGATTTTGAAAAATATATTTGTAGCAGTTATATTTGCTGGCATAAACTGTATAATTGATCAATGCCCAAGGGGAGCACTCCTCTTTTCTGGCATGATTTACTTCTCATAATAAAAGCTATGAAGAAAGAAGTGAGACTTGAGCTGACACAGAATTGTGAGTTTGAGTCACCTCTGAATGTTCAATATGGCTTTGTCTACAACAGTATACAGTAAGTCATATATAAATTAGTATGATTTCTTGATTGCAGTAAGTTCTGTGATCTCTACCCTCAGACATAAAGTCCACAGTTTGTGGCCTCTCCAGCGCAGCATGCAGGAGAGGGAGCTGGGTATAAAATAAGACCCAGTGCATGCTCATAAGCAAAAAAATTCAAGTTACTAAGACTTCATTGGCTTTAATGGTTTCTTTAGTCCTGAGCACTGGTGCTAGAAAGAATAGAGAAAACATGCATTGACTGAGGATTCATTTTGCAGATGTGTGAACTCTTTTCTGCAAAATGCTGTTTGATCAGTTTTGACCGCACCTTTCCTGTCTTCTAAAAAAAGCTAAAAATACAAACGAGGAATTGTGGTTAGAAACTGACAACACTTATTTGGTTGCATGGTTACGGGCTGTGAGCATTTAATGTCTGCTAGGGTAAAAGGATTTACATTATTACCAGCTCTCAGTGTCTTGTGAGGTTGTTTCTAGGTACAGTTTCTAGAAACTGTTGTGCAGGTGAACAGAGATTTAAACTACAATTAGTGTTTTGCTGAACAACTGCTGAGTTTGATCAAAAATGAAAAGGAATGACTGAAATAGTAAGTTCTATATGCTGGAAATGAGAATAATATTTACATCTTACTAATGTAAGATGTAATTGGGGCATTAATGGGATTTGGGTCTCCATTTTTGAGGGGAAAAAGGGAATGAAAGATGTCTTAAAATAGCAATTGCAGAACATAAACTGTGCAGAACTGTCCCTGGATATTCTTAGTATCTTGAACCCTGATAACAGGGTAGAGTCACCATATCTTTAAAGTATACCTGCCCTTTAGGTTAACCCGGTTTGGATGTGCTTAGCATTCAGTATACATGATACACCAGCTTCCACTTAAAAGTATTTCACAGTCTGAAAATAAAGTAAGTAACTTCAAAAAAATGGGCACAAAGAGCAATATCAGAAGTCTGGCACTTGAAATGCAGTCTAGGCTCAGGTATCTATAGTAAATAGAATAAATTAAAATAAATAATATAGAAATAGACCTGTATTACCTGAACAGGGTCCTCAAGTTATTAATGAACCTAAGTTTCCTGGAAAAAGTCCCATGCAGGGACATGCAGTTTGGTAGTTAACACAATATCCTGTGAGGGGGAAGGGGCTACTCAGCTTCAGTTCCCTGTTGGGTACATTGCAGGAATAAAAAGTAATGTAAAATTCAGAAAGTTTCCTGGAAACAGATGATATTGTAATCCTTCAAACAATATGCTGTTGACTTAGAAACAAAATGGAGCAGCTGCTGAAATGAAAGTGAGGCAACAGGACAAAATGTCACAAACACTGTTGTGTAAATCCTAATGGTATTCCCAGATTGCTCTCACCCTCATTGCAGTCACTGATAAGTTTGTTGGCTGCTCTCAGAAGGTGTTTAAGTACAGAACCTGTCTAACAAAACCTTACTTCTACATTGGCTTTGATTTATGAGGGTTTGAACTATACAAAGCCTGACTAGATCCCTAAAATTTGCTTGCTAGCAGGGAAAACATTGACTTATTATCCAGTTGTTGTAATGTGTTCAACCATACAGCTACCAGACTTGGGATGAAGGTATCTATCTATTCTATCTGTCTGTAGAGAGACAGTAATAACATGGCACTACTCTAGAACTGTCCTCTCATTCTTACTAGCACAGTAAATGGAGCATTAGACTTCTCAGACAGTCCTAAAAGGGACTGCTGCATTTTTGCAGCAGGCCATTGTACTGTGCAAACTGGTATAACACTCGTTGACTGAAATAGAAATAGGCTGATTTATGCAGAAGGTGTCATTTGAAAAAGAAAACCTTGCAGAAGTCTGCATTGCTGCAAAACTCTTGGGAAAAAATGCAGGCGGGCCAATAGAAAAAAAAGCCAAAACATTTTAAGATTATTACATTAATTTTGCAAAGTATCCATGTACATACTGCTAAAATGAGTTGTAAAAGATGGGCTAATGACAAAATGATATATTAGATGATGAAATTAAAACCAGGTGCTTGCTACATTAAGAACACTTGATATTTCAACATCATCATCTATATATTTATCAGCATAGTGACTGAGAGGCATGCAATTTGCTTCTGAAAGTACTCTCCTGCAATCCTTGGGTCTTCAAAAGCCATTAAAGCAAATTAGCCACAGAAGTATAGAGATCAAAAATAGGCTGCCAAATAGCTGGGCATGGATTTTCAAACCCATAGGTACAGTAAAACCAGATAAAAATCTTAATGTGTCCCTGCAATTGCAAGCCATGGCAAACATCAGACCTGGCAATGGTTATACTACAATTGAAATCTATGCAAAAAATCTATACCTTTAGTAGACATTGCACAGTTCAGTAAAAGTTAATGTTTTAGTTTGTTTTTAAAGTGGCAGAAGCATTTTGTTTGCTTGGTTGTTTGTTTTTTGAGGCAATCCAGCTGTTACTGGTACTCAACAGAAAATGGATGTAGTTTAGGAAAGTTTGTCTGCTTAATCTAGCTCTGGTATATATAAGCATGCATGTCTGTAGAGTCTGCAGTATTAAAGACGAAAAACATTTGGCAGAGAGGAGTTATCTGAAAGGGAGGTTACAGACTGCATAATGTTGGTAAAGAAAGCTCACACTGTTTATGTCTGCACCATATGGCCCATGTGTTTACAAAGTAGTTCAATACTTATCTCGTTTTTACCCAACATTCTCTTCCTCTTATTCTCATCTTTACTTCCTTGTTTATTTTTCCTGTTAACATCAACAGCATTGTCTATGGATGAGACAGGCATGAGAACTGGAGTTTCATATGAAGTTGTAATTCCCCTTACTGATTTTCTAAAATTATTTTTGCAATAGTCAGCATCTTGAACTACTCAGAAGTGTATACAATCTTTAAACTTGTGAACAGAAATTCCTCAAGCCCAGCTGGTAGCTGAGTTCATTTGAACTATGCTAAAAGGATGTATGAACACTCATGCCTAAAGAATGAATCCAGAGGAACAAAAAATGTTGTACTAGATTATCACTGGATTGGGTTGACAGCGAGCAGTTGGATGTTAAATGGTCAACCATGAAGTTTAACAAAACCATCATCCAACTGAAGATGGACACTGATTCAACCATATCATGTTTGGCTTACATGCTTCTAGCTTGGCTGATGATACCCGTAGCCAGCCAAAGGAATAATGAAAACCTGTTGCTGCCACATTGCTGTCCTTACCTAAGAACAGTTGATTATATTTACTATCTCTACCCTGTCTTATATCAGATACTCAAGATATACAAGCAGAAACTGCTTCACATTTTCCTTGTGTAATCCCACGGGCCTCCACTGGCACTACTAATGCTACTGAGAGAGGCAGTATTGGAAGAACCAGAAAGATGGAAACCTGTGCTTTTAAACCTGTATATGCATACCTGTTTTCACACTTGCATTTACGTCCTGGCATGTATGAGAAGATGTACCAGGCTGACAGATGAAAACAGATTTCGCATCAAACGGTTCAGGATTGAGGATGAGCCAGTGGAATGCCCTGCTTGCAAGGAAGGCCATCAGCATCCTGGGTTGTGCTAACAGGAGCACAGGCAGTAGATGGAACTGATTATTTCCTTTACTTTACTTCCCTTACTTGTGAGACAACATCTAGATATTTCATCCAGTTTTAGGCCTTCCAATACAGGAAAGACATCATGAGCAATTTCAGCAGAGGACCACCAAGTTGGTTGGGGCTGGAGCACCTGGCCTGTGAGGAGAGACCAAAGAACCAAGGCTAGTTCAGCTGCTTCAAAAGAAGGTTTCAGGGAGACCTAATAGCTGCCTCCTCTCCCACAATGCTCAGTACCTACAAAGTATCTAGAAGACCGAGCCAGGCTCTACATGGTGGTGCATGGTGGGAGGACAAAAAACAGTGGCAATTTATCAAAGGTTTCTACCTAATAAATATTTTTTTTACCATGAGGACAGTCAAGCAGCATTTGCCTACAGAGGTTGTGCAGTCTCCATCCTGTGAGGTTTCCAAGGCCTGACTGGATATAAGGCTCTGAGTAACACAGTCTGATCTCAAAGGTGAATCCTTTTTGAGTGAGAGTTTGGACTATAGACTTCCTGAGATGCCTTTCAACTGGAATTATTCTGTGATTTTATGATTCTTTGATTCTACATGGATGAACACATTTCCTACACTGAACTCTAAATTAAGCCCAACTTAAACAAAGGAAAAATGGGAGACTATTCTGCCATTACTTGTGCTCTGGCTGTGATTACAATAGTTATGATGTTTCTCAGAGGAAATTTCTCTCTGAACAAACATCTATATCTGTGTGCTTCTTGCACCATTAAACAGGTAAGAGTGATATTAAATGCTCAAGGTTGTTCAATTAATCTGTGGCAGAGTGAGTTAGCTCAAATCTCTTGGGCCACACTCTATTTTGAATTTAGTTGTGAAGACATGGTCCTCACAGGTTTTCAATTCACTTATTCTATAATATACACACTTGTGCTCAAAATGCCCCATTGAAAAAAATCATCTTTAACTAAATCTGTTCTTTTAATAGAAAAGGCCTTCATTTCTTTTTTTTAATACATAGACTGATTCAGCAATAGGATCAAATCATATTCTATCTTAGAGAAGGGCTAACTTACTGTGCCAATCATTTATATACCCTCATCTGTGATAGGCATGTCATCAAAAACTTGCTTTCAATTTATTGTAGCTCTAGGTGAGAATCACATTTATTTATGGTTAGTTATTAGAATAGTATATGCACTCCAAACAGGACTGGTGTCTCATTCATTGTGGGTGCAAATGCGTAGAAAAGACTGTTCTGCCTGTGGAAAGTTTTTGTGATTAGCTAGATGTCTGGTTATTAGAGACATATGACATCCATATTTCAACTAAGCCAAGCTTTTAAATTCATAAGCCGACATTCCTTAGAAGTGGCTCTACACAGAGACCTTTGGGTTCATACATGCTAAACTCTGTTTACAGTCAAAACTCACTGAAAAAAACTCTCTTCACCTCACACCCTCTGAAAGCCATATGTAAAAAATGCCACAAAACAGAGTGCAATTGTTCCTTGTTTGTTGACTGAGTCCTCTTCAGTGATGTGAACCACCTGTCTCTTCACCAAATCTCCAGTAATACTCAAAGTCTTGCAATTTACCCATTCTGGTATGGAATTAGTTTCTTCTTTCAGCTATCCTCATGTCAGTGCCTGATTACCTGACAACTATTCCTGTCCATTTTACTTTCATCAGAGAAATAAGAGATAGCATTGATAGCATGTTTCTATTCTGCCTGGAATCTGTAGAACCTCCTCCTCTCAAATGGTTTGCCTGCTGAGATGAAGAAAACTATAGTTTGTCATAGTTTCTTCTTCTTCTTCTCATTACAGCTGATCCATAACACCTTCTCTTCTATTGTCCTGTTCAGTGCCACAGAATGAGTTTTCTTCTATTTGTCTCATCAGGTATTTGGTCCTATTCTTGTAAGACCTATCACAGAAGCACAGAGCTCAGAATAATCTAATTACCTTATCAAGAGTACCATGTTGAGCCCTATGCCCCTCTATTGAGGTGACTACTGTCAACTAAAATAGGTAGTAGGTTAATGCTGGCTTAAACACAAGTTTTTACAGTGCAATAGAGGTGTTCTGCTAATATATGTTACATCATTCTGCTTCCGAGATACCTGATGTGATCTTTCTTTTCTTTTTTGATTTCAAGAATGGTTGCTACCCAAACTGAAGAGAACTGTGATAATAATTACATTTGTTACAACACTTCATGGCTTCTGTCTCAGAAGTTTATGAAGTCATTATGGAGAGCTATGCTAAAGAATTTCACCATGTACTTTGCTTTCAGTGTAAGATAAGTTCAAAGTTGCAATTTCATTTGCAAACTGGTTGATTAGATTAACCACTCATGAAATGAGTGTTTAGGCAAAATAAAACTTGCTATTTAGTGGTATTTTTTTGTAAATATGGACTTTTTCATGACAGGAATGATATTGTTTTCTTGATTTTGTTATTGAAGACCTCCACTTGAAATTCAAATTAAAGGTAATGTGTAACAGAATCATACTCTGTTTAAAGACCAAGGAAAGTAAGAAATTATTCGAATGGTCCTGGAGATTACTTTGATATCCTGGGTGGAGAGAGGGAAGGAATGGAGAAGAGGGAGAGGGGCTTTCTTTACATGGAGTTATAGGCATTGAAGAAACCCCCAATGTGACAGTGTAGCTAAAAGCTGTGGTGTGGCTCTTAACAGTAGAAATAGATCCCATTGCCATGGAGGCTCTATCACCTTGGTGCTGGTGCAAGCAACTTCTACTGGAATCATGTATCCATTTCATGTGTTCAGAAGTCAAGAGAAGTATTGGAAACTGAGAACAAATGAAAGGAATAGTTATTGAGAGGATGATAAATGTGTTAGCAAAGCATTTTTCAGCAGACACCTTGTCTGCATTTGAAGTAAAACATGTTCTGAATTAATGAACATGTTGGGTTTGGGGTTTTTTTGTGGGTTTTTTTTGGTTTTGTTTTGGTTTTTTTCAGAAAAGATAATTAGATATCAGAATTATTTACCAAGGTGGATTCTTCTTCACAAAAGCTTAAATATTAGATAGTTTTTGAGAAGGTTTGCTTGGTTTGATTTTTGCTTTTAAACATGCTGTAATTCAAACAGGAACAATTCGAGAAAAGTCCTGTAGCCTAGCAGGGATCAGAAGTATCAGTCATTACACTTAGCAGACTGCTAGACAATTCCTAGCCTGCATAACTCCTAATAATACTAAGGAGAAATGTGGGGGTAGAGAGGGATGTTAATCCTGTTCCTGTTCAGCTCACAGGGGTGATGGATCTGATGAATAAGGAGATCAGCCACTAATTTCTATTGCTACAAAAGCAATGGCAAGTATTAATATTTCATCATGGGTCTGAGTGACATTGCATGTATTTTTCTCAGAAGCAAAATTCTTGAAAACCAATGATTGGAATTTTTAACTTTTCTTAAAACAGAAAATCCTTCCTATTCCTAACCTTCTCCTTTCAAAGAGAAACTTGAAAACAATGCACAGTTTCACCCTGAAGGCTCAGAAAGTGAGAGATAAAAGTATGCACAAACATAATTAAGAAAAAAATAGTTGAGGTTTTTTTTTGAGAGAAGCGATTCATAAATTTTACATGCTTGAGGTTGGTAGTGCTGTCACTAACACACTTGATTAATTCACTGATCTGGGTACTCTAGACACATGCTTCTTCATCTGCGGAGAATGTGGAAAAGAACTGATGCCACCCAGTTCAGATGACATGAGCAGGACATGGCTGCGGGTCAACAAAGTAGCCATTAATCCTGAAACCACTTAAGATTGGTAGTAGAGGTTTTTGGTTTTGTTGTTGTTTTTTTTGTTGTTGTTGCTTTTTTGTTTGTCTGGTTTTTTTGTTGGTTTTTTTTTTTTAATGCCTGTGAAAGTCATGCAGTTGTGAATTACAGTGAAAGGCTCGAAACAAAGTTTTTAAATCATGTTGAGGCTGCAAGTAGCCAATAACAGTAGGAGACAAAGGACAGATTCTAACAGAAGGAATAGGCTCCTTCCAACACCGCCTGCTGCCTTACACCACCATCTGTCCTTAATGGTGTTGACTTCACCTAGGGCTTGCAATAAAAACTTGCATAACAGCAAGTCTGACTGGGTCCAAAAATTTTCACTGCATGTTTGCTTCTTATGCTCCAACCTGGACCCATAAACTAAGGCAATGGCTTCCTAAGGCTGTTTAGTGATTTAACAAGGAGCCAGTTCTTTGGAATGTAGGCTCCTCAGATGAGTTAGGGACCTACGAGGTGTATGTGTCCTTAATTAATAATCAAGATAAACTAATGATGAGATCTGAACCACGAGTACTTTATTTGGTCCTTTGCTATTCTTAGAGAAAATATTCCGTATCTTAACTCACTGAGGTGACAATGCACTGAGTTTTAATGTTGTATAACTCATAATAATAATTTCATATGTTGTTGTTTCTTTTTTATTTCTCTTTATTGTCTTTGGATATTAAATATGTAATTTTAAAAATTTAAGATATTTCAAAGAATTTTTTTTTTTAGGAAGGGATAGCAATTTAATTCAATTTTACTTTTCTGACTTGTTAATTTCCAAATGTTTTTCTGAATGTTTTGGAGTTATTTGTATGCTTGTTTTGTTTGAGTAGACATTTTTAATTCTCATCCACTGTGGGCAGGCTCTATCTTGATATACTCAGAGTTGTACATAGTTGTATGCTCAGAGCTAGCAAAGTCTGAACAATTTATTTTCTAACATTACTTTCATATATATAGATATAAAAATAAATCTATATAAAAAATCATTAGTTAGTAATCGAAAACTAGTTTATATTCCAACTGGAAATGGGTGATCCCTAAAAAGCAGCCTGACTAGAAGATAGCTTTGGACCTGCAAATTGATAGTATGAACATGAGTTAGTCAAAGTGAGTAAATCAACTTCTGTGTAAGGTACAATACAATATTTTTTAAATATGTTAAATCTCAAAGTAGATCCTTAGTCAGCCAAGCTTGTGGAAAAGCTGGGAGGAGAGAAGCAGTGGACTTACACAGAGAAATAATTATATAATATTCCATCGTGCTTAAAGGTCAGGTCCCTGGCCTCACGTCCAGTCGCCCCAAGGTTTTCAAGCAGAGCAAGACAATGAGGAATCTGCTCTTAGTACAATCTAATCCCTGTTTTTACAGACTCCTACTCCCTTCTCCTTACAGCTGCAAAATGCTAAATCAGGAATAGACAGCTTTTACAGCATTCATCCCCATGATTCTGCCTAAAGGAACTGTCTTAATTGGAGGTTTGGATTATGAGGAAATCTGAGCCCCAGCCTTATGGATTCATCCTATTCTGGGCTGGTGGAGTGGTCCTCGTGAATCTGCTGTAGTCTTGGGCAGCCAGAGAAATGTTATTCCCAAAGTGACCCCAGACTGAGGAAGATCAAAAAGGAGATTTAAGAGCCTGTTCTTGTGTAAACCATGATCACAAATAGCTCAAAGTTCTTCAGGAATGTGGAAATATCTGAATTGCATCCCCTGGAAGCATTCAGACTTGGACAGTTCTTCCATGTAAAGGGAAGATGCCAGAGGAGAGCTTTGAAGTCAGTGCACCTTTTTTTAATGCAAGGAGTATTATAAAGTGTCCGTTTTGCCAGCGTCTGCTTCTGCCTGGAAAAGGTGCCACAAACATTTCTGTTCCTAATCCCAGATTCTCCCGTCCTTTCATGATTGCAACCACAGTTGACCAGCATACTCTGATGCTTCCTTCTTAGCAACTGCTGCAGACCTGCCTTTCTGTGACTTTAATACTCCTCTGTTGTCCCTGGCTCTACTACTGTGGACAAGTTACTCCTTTACCTTTATGTAGAACTTGCCCCAACTATAGTGCAATTGAATATATTCTAATTCTTTAAGTAATTCTAGACCAGTTGAGAAAGTAGTCAGCATTCCCCTAGTATTCCATACTCCATTGCTATTAATTTTCCAGCCTTTTCCTCATCAAGTTTTTAATTTTATGGAAGCAGAAATTGAATGTTTTTGGTACCAACTGACCCTGATATTACCTAGACTAAGGTTGCTTCATTCCGCTGTTTCTACGGTTTTCTCAGCATAATTGAAATTAAGGGTCTGTGCTTATTATTGCTGTCAAACAAAGATCACCTCTTCTTCTATTCATGTTGTAAAGGTTAACCTAGTGACTTCACAGGAGAGAGAATTAAGGTAACTGTGTGGGAAGAATTGGTTCAGAGTGAGAAATCTCAGTATCCTGGAGACAAAATATCCTATACTGCATAGGATTCTTGTTTTAAGATCTCTTCCAAGGCAGGATCTCACTTCATCACTCATGGTGTTCCCAGGATTATATGATTGAATTGCCCATATAATTGTGCTCTGACCACAAGAAAAATGTTAAAGGACTGTGAGAAGTCCTTCTTTAACGTTGTATGTTAACATGGCATAAAGGCAGCCTTTTAATGTAGAAGACACTCGAGCTTCTATCCAGAAATGTCAAAGCTTTATTTTGCAATATGTATTTCTTTCCTATACTGGTGTCTTAAGTGCTGGATTTGGAATTCATACTGGTAGAATTTTTGAGGTTTGTAAATGTGTGTATGTGCATATTAAGATATTCACATGCTTCTGAGTAGTGGTGGAATCATAAACCTTGATACAAAGGAGGCTAATGAATCTCAGTGTACCTAAGTAACTACTGAAACGTTTAATTCAGAAAGTAAATTTTCCAATATTAGCCTAGTTTTTAAAATTAAGTCCTTTGTGACAGTATTGGTCAGTCATTTATATGGAGCTAAAGTACTAAGAACAAACAAAACTGTGAAATTGGAAGAATGATGCTGTTTGTAATTTCGACGTAACTACTTTCAGATCCTTGAATAGACCTAGTTTTTTGAGAGTAGATCTTCATCACTTTATGGAAAACTAACATCTGTAAAATTATCAGTGTGGATATCAAAACATTGAGGTGTACCAAAGCATCTAGTTCTGCTTGATTACAACTAGTGCCCAGAAAATTATTACAAATAAGACTATATAACAATCTTGCTTAGGTAGCATTGCATTTTGTAGTAACAACAAACATTTCTAAAGCATGTTATTTATATTCTGCTTTTTTGCAGACTTTTTGGTAAGATTTTATATTGATCCTAATCTGTCAATTGGATTTAGGTCACTTTATTCTTATACCTTTGTTAGAAAGTATATCCACTTTCACAAAGAGGTAAAACTATATCTGGACTGAAATATTTGCAGAACACTTGAGGGAATTAATTATCCCACCGTACTGAACTCGGCTGACTGAGGTGAAGTAAATGGAAAACCCCTACATCTGGAATGTTTAAAGAAGCAGGAATTTAAATGCTTGGGTTTATTTGCGTTTGACCCATGCTTAGAATTTGCCACTGTAATTGAACATGTGATAGCCATGAAGTGTGCAAACTGACTTCCGTGCATTGGTGCTATAATAACCACTGTTCTGTTTCATGGCCAAATTCTCTTCATCAACAGAACATTTTAAAAGTTTCAACTGAAAAATTGCAGCAGCTTTCATGTTGGAAAAATTTTAGTAAGATGCTGATTTTAGACAGCTTCATATTTCTTGGCAAGCAAGTAAAGCAGGTTGAAAAATTTTCCTCTTGGAAAATGTGGCTTTGCTGAAATAAGAACTTTCTGTGAGAAAACGTCAATTTCAATGCATATTTTTTTATATTACAATTTGGGTAATCAAAACAAAACCCTCCACATTTCAAAGTGACAGTTTGAAACAAAGATACTTTTCTTCCAAATAATTGCTTGAATTAAAAACAAACAAACAAAAAACCAGGTCAAGTTGCTCAGGAACATTTATTCCAATCAGAGGTGTGGTAATGTTTCACTTTGACATTTTCATTTTGAAACTTCTTATAGTTTTTCATCCTAGGTTGTTTTTTTTTTCATACTTTGTTTTTTTCATCCTGTTTTGAAGTAGAAACTAATTTACCATGGAAGAAAATTTTGTTTCTCAACCAGTTCTGCAGGAGACGAATCAGTGAAGGTTTTTGATAGGAATAAGGGAGGAATACTTTACAAACATATGTATGTCAGTTACAGTTACCTGACTGATCTCCTAAGCTGTTTTGAAATAGCTCAGGAGAAAACGATGTCATTATCAGCTGTGCTGTACCTCAGAGTTTGTGCTCCTCAGAGAACCCTTACAAGCAACACTACACATGGGAAGCTGTTTTAGATTTTCCTTTGTCTGAGTTACACAGACAAGTTCTTCAGAAAATACCTGGTTTTCAATCACTTCAGAAACCTTCCTCAGGTCTGTCACTAAGGTCTGTGAGAAATGGGGACAATTTTTCCGTGTGAGAAGGATGTAAAGACCTCACCAACCCTTTTTGTTACAAAACTAACACCATCCTGCATGATCGGTGCCCATTATCATATAGTCTGGTATTGTCTTCTTGTTTTACGAAATTGTATTTGTTAGCATGTGTAATCAAGGATCTAACAATATGAAAAATCATATCTGAGGAATGACCTCTCTCTTGATTTCCACTTTGCTTAGGAAGTAACTTTTGTTCACCACACGCCCTTCACAAACACCCTTTGTTGTCTATTATAAGCAATGTTTTACTCAAGAAAAAAATTGTAAACCATGCCTGAAGAACACTGCAGAGGGCCAGTTGATTTACTGCTATAACTAGAGGTGATCAAGAGTTCTGTAGGAAGTAAAGGATTCTCTAAACACAGATTTTGCTAGTCCTGATCACTGCTATCTAGACTTCACTCTCTGGCTTCCAGAAATATGGAATTATTTTTCACTTGAGTTTTAGTCTCTGATGTTTTGAGTATCTAGATATGCTGAAAAGTGATTATCTAAAAATAATACATCCATCTCACATATTTTGGGAAGATTAATCAGCAAAACTTGTGCATTCAACTAATTATGTCATAGTTTGTGATTTTGACTGGTTGTAGCAGATCAGCACCATTTTGTCTAGGAAATAACATCTAACAGATATATTTTGCAGTGCAGAAGTGATGCCAGAAACAGTATCAGTAAGCCTGGAATTTAACCAGTGCTGTGGAGTGCTGGATGATATTGGAGAAGAAAATAAATCTGTGTTTGTTTCTGAAGGCCATATAATTAAAAAGATGTATAATACTATAAACAGCTTGTATCAGAACAAGAATTTTCATTGCAGAAGATATGTGGTATTTTCCTCATTCTTTCCTAATTCATTCTGAAGGTAGACTTTACTGTATCATCTAAAAAGGGTGTTATTAGGCATAAATAACAAGGGACTGCTTCCTTAATCATAAAATAAAAATCTACAGTTTGATTAGCCAATCTGTGCTTCACAGAATGAATCAGAAAGCAAGATGATTCCTTGCAGATAGAACATTCTCTTAAGAAAGGATTTTTGGAACAGCTTGTGGGACTAAGATTAAATGTCTTATACACACATACATGCCCATGCATTTTGGATATATCCCAAGATTCAGGATGTAATCACTGGAAAAGAGTCAGCTTTCCCAAAGTGTTATAAGATGGAAGTAGATAAATGCCCTGATGGTCGAGGGAAGGTAGCCTTGCATGAGCTTTGCAGTTTACAGCACTGTGGCTATCAGGGCATGTCTGGGCAATAATTAGCATAGTGTCTCCCAGTGATAGCATTTATACCTGGACCCAACCCTCCACAGAGTTCATGGATGTTCTGTTTCAGCTCCGTCAGGGTTGACTACAGTCACGTATTTCAAGTTGTTATCTCAGACTGGGATGGTCAAGAGACTTCTTGAGAAGAGACATTCCAGAAAATTGAATCTGCAGAAAGCAAGATGTACAACACGGTCCTTTATGAGACTTTATTCCTAAACTATATATCTGCTATGATTCTGTGAGGATTTTTATGCTACTTCTGGCCTAAAAAAAATGCTCAGTTTCTTATAACATTAGAACGTTTGGATCTGCTTCAATTCATTAGCACTATGTGAGGAGGGGAGGAAGCTGAAACTCAGGTTTCACTCTGCTTGGATGCTCTCTTCCATGGTTTCCAAGAGGTGCCAAAGTTCAAAGCAGAAAAGTTATCTAATTTTTTTTTTCTGTGAATCTTAAAAACTATCTGTATGGAGTAAACCTAATCTATCAATAGAAACTCAGACAGTACATGGTTGACATGTCTTTTTCTATCACAGGGGTGACACTATTCAGCAAGCAGTTAAACACATTTGGGGAAGAAAACCAGTTCCCTGCCATAATGCAGTAGGCTATTATCCAATTAAAAATGATCTGATAAAAACACTTTTTAACATTTGTCACATTTTTTTGCCTGTTTGTGATCCAGCCAAAGAATTTCTATCATTTTCTGAATGCAACCAAGACATAACTAACCGTTGCCATACCAATAACTGGGAAGAAAAAGAACCTCCTCCACATGAACTACCCACACAGATCTGATGGGCACAGTTTGTGAAATGCCTTGGGAATAAAATGGTGCTGTGACTGAGGCATGCACATGGCTGCTGCAGTTGGATCTGGCCAGGGACTTTCATGCTCTGCGTGTGTGTGCGCGCACATGGTGTACGTGTGAATCACTGAGGCACTGTATCGCTCATGCTCACAAGCACAGCTCCCATTGCACTTGCTACTTTCCTTCCTCAGTCTGTCAAATTGTGCCAGAGGAGCTGTGGGCCTGAATCTGGCTGTAGCTCTCTAACAGCGCAACTTGCATAATCCTCACAGCAGAATAGTGAGATTATTCTTATTTTCCTTTGTTCCAACTTGAAGGCAGTTTTGCCTGTGTAACATCTTGGATTCTTTTATGCCTACATGTTCAGTGATACCTTTTCACTGACACTAGATGTTCTGACATCCATGTGTAAAGTGAGGAAGTCTTTAGATAAGGCAATTTATATTTTCACTTTTAATATGTCCACTAAGTTTCCTTTTAAAGCAGCCTTTCTTTTTCCCGTCCTTCTCTCTGTCTTTTTGGCTGTTAGATTTTGAGCATCTTGGAATAGCATTCAACTATTTCTGGATGATGGCAGTGGGCTTAGCACATCATGAAAACTAATACATATATATTTTAAAACAGATAATGTTCTGAAGAAGTGTCTGAGCTACTTATTTCTCACTTATGTTGTAAAACAGCAAATAAGACAAAAAGCAAATATCTGTGGTCCAAGGAAAACACTCAGTAGAAAAGAGAATGAAGAATATGTAGTTCCTTAATCTTTAGACTCTCAAAGATATGAAATTTACTACTCATGGTTGTCTTGTAATGGTAATGTGATATGACCTACTCTTATGAATATATACAGTCATTGAAACATCAACATTGAAAAAATTAAGCCAGTTCAAGTCAAAATAAATTTGGCATGATAAGAGAGGATTTCTGCAAAATGAAAGGAAATCCCATGCTGCTTCATTTTCATATCAGTCAAAAAACAATCTTAATATAAAATAAAATATCATTTGGTTGTGGGCTATTTAAGAGTTCTAACCCTTTCTTCCTCATTTTAATCTACTATGAAATTCTTCTATTTTGAAAGCATAGAAAGCAAAGAAATAATTCTGACCTTTCCAAAATAAAAATTTCAGAAATCTTTTGGCTTTTAAAAAACTCTATTTATATTTTTATCCAACATTTTTCATCAGGTTCTACCCACACTCGTAGGTAGCTTCTGCAATATATGCCCCTTCTTTTCACTGAAAATAACAGTAATTGATGACAGTAACTGGTCATCAATAACATTGTACCCTCATTTTAACAATGCAATCATACTTTCATATACACTTAATTGTGTGCAAGGTTTTATAAATTGTGTTCCAATGTAATATATGTGGTCATTTTGAATGTATCTAATGCACTCTATATTGAATTCAAGATTTCAGCACTCACAAATATGTATTCTCATGTTTTATGCAGGCCTGTTTTTACATATGTTTGCAATAAATGTATCTTCTAAGATATTTTATAGGAAAAAGTTTAGGATAAATCTACCTCTCTGGGCAACTTGTTCCACTATTTCACCTCCCTCACAATATAAAGTTTTTCCTGATATCTAGTCTGCATCAACCCTCCTTTAGCTTAAAACCATTATCCCTTCTTCTAGTGCTACAGGCCCTACTAAAATGTCTGCACCCATCCTTCTTATGTGCCCCCTGTAAATATTGACAGGCTGCAATGAGGTCTCCCTGGAATCTCCTCATCCTCAGGCTGAACAACTCAAACTCTGTCAGACTTTACTCATAGGAGTCATGCTGCATCCCTCTAACAATTTTTGTGAATCCAACAGGTCCATGTCTTTCCTGTGTGTAGCACCCTGGAGTTGGATGCAATATTCCAGGTGGGATCTCAGAGGAGCAGAATAGAGGGGCAAAAACACCTTCCTTGACCTGCTGGCCATGGTAATTTTGATGCAGCCAGAATATGGAAGCAATCTTCTAACCTAACTAGACATCATAGGATTCACCCACTTAGATCCACAGTGGCTCCAGCAACTCATGATGAAGAAAACTGCTCAGGGCGTTTATGTCAGATTTGATAAAACTTCTGCTAAAGCGTCCGTTCAAATAGGTCAGAAGTTTTAATGGTAAATCTATCAGACATTTTTTCAGGGGTCATGAACTGTGAAGAATTTGTTCCTTCTGGCTGTCAGTAGGTCTGCTCTTCTGGAAAATAAAAGCAGTATTTAGCGAAGGATACAGCTTCCCTCTGGGACATGCACATACCACTTCATCTGATTTCAGTGGGGCTTATGAAGCTCACCTGAGGATTAAATGAGTCCTCTAATAATTAATTGTAAGGATTTTTAGGTTAACTTTAACTGTTCCAGTTAAAAGTTCAAATACAGAATCATTTATAGTAACAGACCAAGCAGCAGAAAGGCATCAGTCTCTTTTGTCACCTGGTATAGCAGTTGCAGATACACACATGGCAACTCTCTTCTGAGGTTAAAGGGGAAAAGATATAAAGCAATTTTTCTATCTCCTCACGTCTGCGTTTGTAAGATTGGCTTTGGTTTTCCATAAGAAATTTCAGCTCCAGTCAAGCAAGCATCTTGTGTCTTTACATGATCTTCTAAGTTACAGGGGCCTTGAGCAGAAGGAAAACCTATCCCACATTATAGCAGAGTGGGTTGGGATCACTGAATGCACAACTTCTTCTGCTATTTCCTACATCGTAGATGAGTATGAAACATTTGTGTGCCTGTTCTAATGGTGCACACAACTGTGTAGGTTAGACTACATTTTAATACTAACCTAACTTGGCACAGTTAATAAAAAATTCATATCTTTCCAGATATGATAACAGGATTTTATTGCCAATGCACAAGTATTTGCCTTCAAGAAGTGAAATTCATAATAGGTTCAGATTTTTGCAAATGATGCCTCAAGTTCCAGTCTTGGTGCTGTATACTGTACTTTTATATATACTCCTTCAGACTGACTTTGTGTTTACTTAATAGAAAGGTACTTAGCTTTTAGAACTTTACAGTTTTTGGCACACCAGAAGAAACCAACCTGCTTTATTAAATTAATGATTGAAGGAAATCACTGTAAGCCTAATAAGATTTATGTGTTTCCATTCAATGTCAGCAGGGAGTCAGATTAAATCAAGGCTGAAGGTCTCAGCTGCATTCAGACCCTTGATCAAGCTACTAATGCTTCAGTTTGGAAAGTATGACAAGATGATTAGATGATTTAAACAACCCTGTGCTTTTTGAGATGGTTAATATAACGAAAGAAATGATTTTTGCAGTAAAAGTATGTATTTCTTATAATCATAATAATAAAATATGGTGTCATGGCTTAACTCCAGCTGGCAATCAACCACTGCACAGCTGTTTGCTCACTCCCCTACCTCACAGTGGGATGGGGAGGAGAATTGGGAAAAGGTAAAATCCGCGAGTTAAGAACAGCTTAAATATTCAAATAAAACTATATATATAAATAATACTAATACTGATAATAACGATAATAACAACAAAAATAATACTAGTAATACTAGTTGTTGGGGAAGATGAAACAGGAAAGCCTTATAAATATGATTCCCTGACAAAAGATTTTGGGAATATGAAAACTATAAGCAACATCGAAATGAAGGCCACCTTTGAGATACCAAGTCTTAGTTACTGAACAACTGGAAAACAATGGTATGGCCGACTGAAGGTAATCCCCTCTTGATTGAACAATACCCTCTGCTTGCAGGCAGGTCCAAGGGTCAGAGCAGACCCTACTAGCTCAGCAGAAGGGGTCCAAAGAGTAGTTTTTAGGAGTTAAAATGTAACACTCTATGGTAATATAATAATTCTTATAGGCTGTAGGTAAATGCTATAGGATTTGTATCTTGTACAAGATTGGCTAGTGAAAATTAGAATATTCAGTACAGAAGATGATTTATTGCATTGTAACGAGGACTTCTGCCCTTACTCTCTTACTTACCTCCTCGTCACTCACTCTTCCTCCGCTCTTACCTACTTGCTCTGACTTTTACACTCTTGCTCTCTTGGGCCTGCTCCGAGCTGAGTCTGGCAGCTCTAAGCAGTGCCCCTGTACCCACGCCCTTTGCAATAAACCGCATGTTCCAAGATCTGACTTCAGAGATCTCTCATCTCCGTCCGTCCCGACCGTCCAACCCACTGAAGCTCCTGCAACTAATAATAATAGTAATGAAAAGGGAGATAACAAAAAGAGAGGAATAAACCCCAAGAAAAAAAAATGATGCACAGTACAATTTCTCACTGCCTGGTGACTGATACCCAGCCAGTCCCGGAGCAGTGATCAGCCCCTCCTGCCAACTCCCCGCAGTTTATATACTGAGTTTGGTGTTCTGTGGTATGGAATATCCCTCTGGCTAGTTCAGGCCAGCTGTTCTGACCATGCTCTCTCCTGGCATCTTATGCACCTGCTCATTGTGAGAGCACAGGAAACTGAAAATTCCTTGACTTAGGGTGAGCACTACTGGAGAACAACTAAAACATAGGTGTGTCATCAACATGTGGTTTGTCAAGTTTTTCAATGAGGTGGTCTAACGAAAAGAATAATTTATTCTGTTTCATATGGTTACCTGTTATACAGGTTATCTATTACTAAAAGCACAATACCTGGTACTCATGCAAAGCTGTCCTCAAAGCATTTTACAAAAGAGGTCTGTGTGACTGTTCTTTTCTATAAATATGGAATGTAATATATTTAATGTTGCAGTTGTTGAATGATATGCCAGGATTTCAACATCTGTGCTGATCTAGTGTGACTAGGGATTGGTTACCTTTTGAGGTCTTATTCCATAAATAAAGTTTAAGTACAGCTAAAAGGAAAGAGCCATTTAACCAACACCAAGTGTCTGGAAGAATTTTCTTGTACCATTTGAAGATTAGGTAGTGTTAATTGGTGTGCTTTCATGAGGAATGGTCCAAAAGCTTCCTATCTAGGTCTACAAAGTGACTTGTTCATTTCTCCTTCCAAGGTGAGA
This sequence comes from Corvus brachyrhynchos, assembly GCF_000691975.1. Taxonomy (NCBI): domain Eukaryota; kingdom Metazoa; phylum Chordata; class Aves; order Passeriformes; family Corvidae; genus Corvus; species Corvus brachyrhynchos. The sequence goes on along the minus strand of NW_008236636.1, from coordinate 942,410 downwards.
CCAGTGGTGCACCAATGCTCTTAGTACCTGTTGCATACCTGAGACTTATAGTCAAGGATGGATGTCAGATGGATGCTGGAGTTAGAAACACGTCTTTTATAATCTTATTGGAATTAAATGATCTTCATTTTACTGTAATTTATGAAAATCAGACTTGGATTTTGGGCCACTAAGAGCCTACTGAAGAACTCCAGGGACATGAAGTGAAATCTTGGGAATCTTATTTTCATGAGTTTATGTGATGACGGTATTGAAATCAGTCAGTCAAACTATATTTCTGATAAAGAACACACTTTGAAAGCCAAAATTACTAATATACCTTTTGCCTCAATGTCTGCAAACCACAACTGCAATCCCTGACAGTGAGTCTGGGAGCTAAAACCTGTAGATAATGGATCCATTTGTAATCAAGTCAGAAGATAAGCAATTAAGGAGGATGATAAATCTGGAAGGTTACAAACTTTCCTAGACTTTATCCAGACAAAATTCCTTTCTAAACCATGCTTTTCTTCCTTCATTAGCTGGCTTTGAAGCTAGAGATCTTTGCTGGCTTTTCAGTTTGCAGTGCTGTGCAGCTTGTTCCAAAAGATAGTCACTGCTATAAAATGAATGAACAAATCAAACTTGATTTTGGCAACAAAGTATTTCCTAGTCCTTATTACAACCAAATTACAACCTGTGACACTGAAAGCTGGCAGTAAAGTAGATTTTAGATATCTACTAGGCATCTTACTGAAATTTCATCCTGTGTCCTATGCTGGACTTCATTCACAGGCATCAAGCACTTGGAGTAGCAAATAATCAACGTCTGACCATGTGATGTTAGAAGTTTTTTTTTAGTGAAAGAGGTAATAGAAAACTGCTTTTGGGATTCTCACATGAAGTACAGGTACCCCTGACACTCTTCCAGACAAGATGGATCTGGAGGGTAGGGAAGATCATGGGTTGACACTTCATCGGGCTAGATCACTTCACATAGGAAAGACTGAGGCCTTCTAGATACAGAGACATCATTGTTAATAATGTCATGGAAGTGTGTGAACTGTAATCACAATTCACCTGGGATAGCCTGGAATAGCCTAGGAGATAAGTACTTTCCCTTTGCTGTTAGCAAAGTGATAGCTGAGAACTCTGCTTATAATGTTCCAGGTCACCGAAAGCTATTTTCCCCTCAATGAACACCTTAAAAAAAGGTGATGAGCAGATGGACAAAATGATTCTTCAAAATCCATCACTCAGGACTGTGTAGTCAAGGATCCTCTAATGAACCAAAATGTTGTGGGCTGATATAAATTGTCAGTCTTCTCCTTTACTGCTAACTTGCCAGTTTGTTGTGGCTGTATAATGTTATCAGTCTACTGGAGAACGTTGATATATAGAGATAAGAAGTTTCCATGGTTTATCCCAATCAGATAAAATAATGGCAGCCTTAAATACAGTTCCCCCTTTAATTTCAAATTGTATGGGTACACAGTTTTGTTTGACTAATGTGGGCTGCAAAAATTTCAAATAATGCAATGGCTGAAGCAAGAAATCACAAGCACCTTGCATTCTAGATGCAGTCGAGTGAGTACTGACTGACCATTTACAGGTTTCTGGCAATAAGTTCTATATGGTTCAGGAGTCTTAACTGCAGAAGTGTCCTAAAATATGTAAAAATGTCCTTTAGGAAGTACAAACATACAAGAATAATTTATTCTATATGTAGGAAGAAAGAAATTATGTATTTTACATATATGTATAAAATGCTCATCATTACAGAGAAAGTGGCAAGGGCTAAAGGGATGGAAGTGGAAAAGAAACTCTCCCTTTTTTTTTGTAAGTAAATCAATAAGGGAGTATTTTACAAACCCAGCCAGTGAACTGATTGAGCTTTCCAACACTACTTTAGGCTACTGACCACAAACCAAAATGCTCATGCATCTACTTTGTTACAGGCCATGAAATGTCATGTTTGCATAGACCTTGTTTAATGATGAAGGTCTGGTAAAAGAATTTCATTTATTCCTGCATGAATATCCTATTATCATGAATGCCTTTTCTCAAGCAGCACTCTTGGCTAAGACTCTGCAGTGGCTGGCCAAGCTCACACAAGTGAGATAAGACAAGTCCTGAATGGCAGATGTCAGGAGTGAAGGCAGCTGCATGACATGGGACTGCCGTGGAAGGAGCCGGCTGGCTGCCAAGACCTCCGAGCAGCAATGTGCTTGAGGTATGTGTGAACCACTGAATTTTGTGCTTCACTTGCAGGGCTGCTCTGATCCCTTTTGTGCTCACATATAAAATGTGTCTCAAAGTACCAGAGATAAAACTGAAGCCGTGTGAGACCGAGAAGCACATGTGCATCCGTAGCACCGAGCACCCTTAGATAACTTGAATGGACTCCAAAGTGAGAGGAACTCATGTGTGCTGTGATTAAAGTGCCAAATGATTACAGGCTAGACTGAAAACCGGCATCACAGAGGCACAAGGTGGGCTCTGACACACACAGTGACTGCCATAACTTTAATGCTAACCTCTCCTATCCATAACCACAGGAATCCATCAGCTCCCAGGAATGAATTAAGAGGAACCAGAGTCTGTCAATGACAGTCTTGTTCCTGTCTCTTCAGAATCATACAGACACTCAGACTCAGTGTTCAAGAGTTTTCAGATGCTAACTACTAATTGACAGAGAGATAGGAAACTGCTGTGACTGTCAAATAAAAAACAATGACACAATAATAGCAGTAGATTCTAAAATGTCCTGGCTTTAGCTTATCTCTGGGACTTGCAAACTACTAAGTGGCATACACACCCACACAAACTTCATACCTGTGCAAAATGCAAGAAGGGACTCCTTGTCTGATGGTGTTTTTCTCCTTCCAGAGACATTGCCGCCTAGTCCACGTTGGGAGGCTACTGCAGGTGAGCATAGGGGTGCTTGTACAACTCCCCTTGTATTGTACCTATAGATGGCTACTTGCTCGTTGAGCCTCACCATCTGATGGTTCTGAAAGCATTGCATTTATCCTGGCAATAGTAAATTTGCTGTGCAACTGGCCTGTTATTACACTTCATCTGTTGAAATAAGCGCACGGGCAGAGACATGCTCCAGCTCTTCTCTGTGCTAAATGTATGGTGAGAGGGTGAGCGGAGGGACAGAAATTGCTGTTGTTTTTAGAGTGTTCACAAAATTTATGAAAAAAGAGTCATATGTTTGGAAAAAAATGGAAGTATCTTTAATTCAAACCCACATGACAATGGAGATATTGTAACCCCATCACCTACATATTTTATACAAAGTGAGACAACAGAACAATGAGAATTAAAAAAATGCTGTACATCTCCTCGATTAATCACTCTTCCCTGCAGCCCTGAACAACAAATTAGACTTTTTAACATTCAAAACAATTCTTTACTGACAAATGCTGTCTGAAGGAGTTCCTGCAGAGAAGCTTTCTTTTCCTATGGAAAGGTGCAGGAGTGTTACTGGCTACTTGGATACAAAGCTGAGACTCCTTAGTGACTGTAAATCAGTCCCATCTTGTTAATGTCATTAAGGTTATGCTAATTTATGCTTGCTAAAGTATTCGAACCTGCCAACAGGCACCTGGTTAAATAGGTATGTTTAACCTGCTGGAGTTGCTCAGAAACAATTAAAGCAGCAACCACTCCATTAGATGTGGAAGGGTTACTCAGTTCAAGTCCATCCCTCCCTTCACCATCAGCGGCACTAGGGTCCCCCTGACAGTAAAGCCTCTGATGGAAATGTGAAGGCAGAGTACTCTAGATACCAGCAATGTGCAGGAGGAGCAATTGAAGAAGGAAGCTGAAGGCTTGCTGAGACCTTGTCCTGCTGTGCCCTGTGCTGAAAGATGTTGTGATCCAAACTTCCCCGACTATTATCCTCGCAGTCCTCACTTTTTCCTTCTTGACCTGCCATATTTCCTTGGTCTCTTCAGTTCTTGAATAAATTTTCATTTTGTTTATCATTACCACAAAAGAAAAAGGAAAAAAGAAAAAAAGGAAAAAAGGAAAAAATTTAAAAAAAAACCAAACACCTGGCCTGATGTTGGTACTGCTGCTAACTCTGCTTACATACCTCATGCTTTTCCTCTCCTTTGTATTGTCTACTTGGACCGTACACTGTGAGCAGTGTTTTCAGCTAAGTGCTGTACAAATAATGGAGACTTAATCTTGGTTTGTCCTCAGGCATTACCATAATAAGAAAGGCATTCCAATTAAGTGCAGTATTGTAAAAATGTGCCTGTTCTTAATGAGAGATTGTCTTTCCTGGGTCCTACCAACACAAACAAAGCAAAGAGAGACCAGAACACTCATTACGAACAATGCTTCAGCACAGTCCTGCTATTTCATTGCTTTCTGCTGTCTACCACCCACTTATTTTCCTTACAAAATATACCTTTTTAACAAGAGCTAAATATCGTCATGAAACCAAGCAAAAAGTATCATTCTAATGTGGCAAGTTGTGCCCTTGCAGGACTCATGACAGAAATGACAAAAGAAGCATATCAAACAATTAGATTAATGTTTGAGATGACATATCACATGAAGGAATAGTTTAAAAACAGAATACTACAAAATTACAATGTAACTTTCTGGAGGCAAGGTAGTTAATTTTTCTGTGGTTTTTTTGCCATTTTTTGTTGTTGTTTGTTTGTTTGTTTGTTTGTTTTCATTCTTTTTAGCATCTACTTTTCTGTCTTTACATGGGACACTACTTTCATACAGCAATAACAGCTTTTTCTAAGGGTTTTATATGGGCTGGGAGATGTCAGAGAAGATTTTTGTTTTTTGGTGCATATACCAGTAGGTTGCTACTGTTCTCCTGACTGTAAATTTTTTTGTGGAAATCTTTAGCCTGGGCAACACCATTAGAGAAACACATAAATTTGAAATGCTAGAATACTCATTCACATGGAAAGGGAATGTAAGTGTGGATGATTTTTGCAGCTAAAATCAATGCTACTCTGCTATCTTTCTTTATTAGATGGAGATATGAGACATCTCACCTAACTGTAAACACCCACGCTGTAGATATCTCCTTTGACCAAGTTATGCTACTCCTTTTATAGTCAATGAAAAGAACTGCCCTATTTTAGCCATTTTCTTTCAGACGGGAGAGATTATGCCCTGTAAGTGCCTGTTTCTCCTTCTTAACTCTAGAGCCCATTTAGCCTACAAGCTCAGATGGTGTCACGATCCGCTAATGCAAGCGGGGGTCGTGATGGTTCATTTATCGATCTCAGAGTGTAAAAGGACACAAGAGATTTCAGTTTTAATCAAAACAGTGCACCTTTATTAAGTGCCCACAACACAGTAATGCAATAGAAGAGAGTAAGAGAGAGAGAGAGAGAGAGAGAGAGAAACAAAGTAGAGAGGGGGAAAAAGAGAGGCAATAGCTACCAACGGATGAGACGAAGTCCTCGTGGTCTTCCGCCAATAGATTCGTCTTCTTTCCGTGGGGAGATCTCCGACTCGGTTATTTCAGAAGGTCCCTTTATAGTCCTTTTCAGAAGCGAGGGGCAACTGGCCAAGAGGTTGGGAAATCTACAGCCATTGTTATGGGGTCCGTTGCTTTGGGAAACAGGTACAGGACAGACGTACAAGACAGGTGTACCGGAGAGGTGTACAGGACAGGTCGTTCCTTTCCGCTTCGGCGCAGTCCTTCCTGCCTGGGCAGCAAGAACGGCGCAGTCCATTGTGACCTGCACTAATTTTCCTCAGGAATGCGTACCAGTTCCCAGTGGGCACACCCGTAGGCCACACTTGGCAGACAATCCCACCTCAGCCAGGCCAGGACTGCTGTGTTCAGTCTCTGTCTTCGGCGATGATCGTGAGGCAGCTGAGGGATTTTCGGACTGTCTCTTACAGATGGAGATGTGCATATTATAGATATTTGCATTTTGTCAACTCCGTCCTATTTTTTAGTGTCAGGTCTGTAAGGATTGAAGAAAATGCACCTTCTGAAAGGCCTCACTCAATATGCATAAATTGCTCCTTCTGTGTGCCAGGCTTGGACCAGAGCTGGGCACTTGGACCACAGCTTCTGAGTTTGAGGCAAAACTGAAAATTTCTGTGTAATGGGAAGAACAGTCAGAGCAGGGTCTGCAGCACAAGAAGGAACAAGGCAGGGTCAGAAAATTTAGAGGACTTGGCTTAATCGTCTCACCATTTCACTCCTGTCAGCTGTCACCCCATCCTGTGACACCTCCCTTGGCTGCAGCAGGCAGCCTGGTCTCCAGCCCTCTGGCACAGGGAATCCATGCTCTGAGCCTGTGGCCTTTCTGACACCTCTGCTGATTGCTGCTTCTGGTGTCTCTGACATGAGCTAGCTTTGACCCGAGAAAAAAACAAGGAACACCTGCTTCCAGACCAGGTGTTCTCAGGGATAAATCCTCTTTCCTTGTTCATCTGTCCAGTTGCAGTTTTTATTTGCCACTTACTTGAAAGACTGTGATAAGTAGCAATTAGTAGAAGGTAGTACAAGTAGGCATCTGCCTCCCTTAGGAACAGAGGGAACAAAATACGGTGAAGGAATTTGCTTCCGTCAGAAACTTAATTGTACTTAAAGGCCTTCCTGTCATTTCAATAACTAATCTCAGGAGGTGGGATGTGGCTTGAGGGTTATGGGAAGAGTTAATTTCTGACTGCCACTTGCTCCTTGTGAAGAGTAAATCCTTCATGGTTCTCTTTTTCCTCAATCTCTCTTTCACTCTCTCAAAGATGCCTGAATATAATATAATAGTGAATATTAAGGATTATATTTTTTATATATATATATATATTTTTAAGAGGTCGTGTTAAGCCTCACAAAACTAATGCAGGAGAGGAATTATTACTTTTTTGTACTCTATGACAAGGAAAAAACACTATGGGAATGTTGGTGGGAATTAAATTATGGGTCAAATTCATAGAAGAGTCTCAGAGGGGACAGAAAAGCCCAAAATACTTGTTTCAATAGTTAAAGAATTATGTATACCTTTCTAGTCAGGAAATCTTTACATTTTGCAATTATTTTATTTTAAAGATTTTTTTACTCAAAGAAAAGAGATTCCACAAACAAGAACATAAACATATTTGCTTTCTGAACCAGTCTGAACCAATCTTTTTCATGAAACCTAAAAGGCCATTATTCATAAAATTGTACTTAGAAAAACTGGAGGCAGATGAGAGAAACACTTTTCCTCCAGGCTCCTTGGAGACCAGTGAAGCTGCTAGTAGCTTGCTTTAATGCAGAACTGGAAAAGGGTTCTGCCTACCCACACAGTGTAGCTGTATTTATCTGAAAGTATTCCTATTATTTGCCTTGGATACAATTAATTATTTTGCACCTAAGGTGTTCCGTGGCATACCATTACATCACATTAGCCTTGTGCCTGACATCAGACTGATGCAATGTGGTACATTAGGAGTTCTACCAGAGCTGTTTTAATTAGGCAAGGTATTTTATTCACTTAGTGAATATTTGCTTTGAGTTGCCTGTACAAGGCCATAAAGTACAAGCACCTCTATGCTCCCAACTAAATGTCAGATGGGGAATCCTGCACCCTGCTGATTAATTATATAATACTTAGATCATTTAGCTAATCTGTTGAATGCATATTACATAGTTAATGAAAGACTTCAAAGTTGCAGGCAGACTTAAGAAATGAATCATCGTGTACAGCACAGTCTTCCTTACTCATTGCAGAAATGCAGCCTTCATAGTTACTAAGTTTGAACTGGGAGAGGTGCAAATGGCAAGGTTACCCTGCCAAACTCTGCTTGTTCTTTCTTTTCTGCCTGTTTGAGGAGTCACACGCAGCGGGGTGAATAGATACTCTGGCTGCTTTTCAGTAGGGCAGAGACTGATCCCTGAGGCACTGACGGGGAAGGGGATTCGTCAGCACTGTTCCCTTCTCTAGGGTGCTGCAGCACCCGTGAACCAGGGTCTCCTCTTGCATTGCTGTCCTGGGTAAAATTTTGAGGCAGTAAAGGAAAATAGTAATGCTTGCCCAAGCAGAAAAATTCTGGGAAGTGCCAAAACCTGTGCACACCTCTGGGGTTTGTTTTTTTCTTTTTTTCTTCCCATGTACATGCATGTACAATGATTAGCAAACACAGACTGAAAAGTCAAGACATTATCATCATCATCATCACCTATTGTCACAGCTTGAGTAGCTAATTCCATTTTCAGAGTGGGTTTTTTTTCAGCCTATTAGCAGCAATTAAAGGTATCACTTTATCAGTTGACTTCTAAAATGACCATGAGGTTTTTTTTTTCCATAATTCAGAGGGCTGGAGGTTTATTCAGTTTCTCTGGGATGGTGGAGGAGAAAAGGTTGTTTGTGATTTTTTTTTTTTTTTTTGGAAAATATCTGGGACCATGGAATGGAATCTTCATTGAACTGCAGCTCATTGATGTTTTGTGATCTGGCTCATTAGGTATCGTCTGGAAGCCTTAAGCTCATAGCAAGATACTTTGTGGGGGCTTGGGTAAAAAGCAAATTAGAAATGGTAAGGAAGAAAGGCATATGGGTTGAGAAGGTAAAAATGAAATCTATTTAGTTATTATGATTTAGCTGATCAGGCAACTCCTCACTCCCTGATTGCCTGTGGAAAGAAATTATGTGAATGGTGTGACGTACTATCACAAAGAAATCAAAAATAATAGAAACTCTCCTCTGGGATACATCCAGGAGACTCCAGAGTGACATTCATTCTCACATCACTGTTCTGCACCATTATCAGTGCTCAGTAGCACTGAGGGTCATCCTGCCCCGGTCTCTCTTTGTGGGAGGACTTGTGAATTCTCTCCCTATCTGACTCACCCGAAGGAAGCTGGAATAGCTAACAATCACCTACTCTTGTTTTTTAAAATTGCCTCTGGCTGAAGGAGATTAAGCAGTATGTGCGCTATCCCTCTGTCCTCTAACCCTCCAACGGGAGAGTGGGAACAAACATCTGAGGTGGGAGTGTTAGTGCCTTATCCACTCCAGACTGTTTCTGAGTTAATTTCCGTTGGGATATGGGGGATATATAGCAAAATGCAGCATACATCTCCTCCCCCTATTTAAAAAAAAATCCTGTATGTGGTCAGATTCTGAGTTTTTTATCTCATCTGAAAGATAACACCTCCAGGAGAGCATCTTAGGAAAGCAATCTAGTACTGAGTCAGAGGGAAGAGAATGAGTCACTGCAGCGCTTAGATTTTTCTTGGAAGTTTCTCACTAAAGCATTGCCCCAGTCTGACACTGTTTAGAAGATGACATCAGAGATACTGGTGTTTATGTTAAATTCAGAATGGATAAAGGCTAGGATTCCAGGAAAATCTTTTTTAAAGAGTGGTTAATTTTTTGTGGGGCAGTTAAAAAGTACTTAATTGGGGGTATATTCATCATGCACTTACTGTAAAACCAGAGTAAACAACAGGAAAAAAAATCAGAAGGGAAGACTAGCCAGAAATTTTAGGCTGCTAAGTAGGATACAGCACGTGTCACATTGCAGACTGTTCCTTCCTTTAGCAATGACACACAAAGTGAACTCATTATAATTGAATTGTATTTGGCTAGAAAAAGTGCCGGTCTTTTTTTTAATCTTACTATGCAGCTACCTGATTTTTGCAGTAAACCTGCTTGCAGTCCTGTGAAGGATCCCCTCAACAACAGTAAGACATCAATGGCAGTGCCAGGTTGTCATTGTGGAGTGGTGCTCTGGTGATTATCAGTGAATTGACAATGATTAGTGACTCACTGTTGCTCATTCTTAATCCAGCCCACTCCACCACTGCTTGTACTGCCTTGTGGGAAGCAAATCTAAGCACATGCCGAGGAAGAAGCTTCAGTGTTATTTTGCTGGCAGCCTTCTAGAAACCTCCTTTTCACTGTAACTGCTTGTCTGCTACCCACAGAGTTTGCCATCTGGTTAAAGATTTTCTTCCAGCCCTATGAGGACTTCTGAGGGTAGACATTGTACATTAATGCCAAATGGTAAAAAAAAAAAAAAAAAAATTATTTAAACCAGTGAAGCATGAGATGTACACGTGTGTGTTGTGAAGATACCACATGTTGTGAATGAAAAATATGCTGGCAAGAATCACTGCTATCAGTCTCCTGAGGAATCTCCCTGTGCTGAAGAGATCAGCTCCTGTGGACCATGGTGGTACCTACCTCAGTATTCTTAAGAAGGGACCAAACCCAGAAAGGTTTATATAAGCTTTTTTTCTCCTGCTTCAGCCTTGAAGCCGCATGGCATGCAGACAACTGTTGATGAGCAGAAGCTCTATTTGCTGTGCCTTGCCCTCAGTACACTACTCCAAGTAAAACTCAGATGAGGTTGAAGAGTGGCGTGGCTGCTGTCTGGCCCACGTGCCTTGACTCATCTCAGTCAGATATGTCAGAACAGCCTGTAGGCCAACGTCCCCTCACCAGGTATCACATTCGTATGACATCAAGAAAGGAGAATAGAAGGGCAGGTCAGAAGCTGAGGGAGTTCAGCTTCAGAAGGGCTTTTAACAACCTGAGCTGGCAAAGATGGAAATTAACCCACCAGTGGAAGTCTCTGATATTCACTGTCTGTCTCAGTTCTCTTAAAATGCTATAAAATCTGTCCCTTTCCTACTATCACCTTCTACCTCTGTTGTGCCAACATATTTCCTACATGAACCTGCCCAATAAAACTTGAGCTTCCTCTATGATGACTCAAGGTGCAAGCAAATAGAGGCCCAATGTATTTTCAACAGGCAATTCTTCAAAAGATGGAGAGAAGCAATAGCTGCCTATACAAATGCCTGTCTTTTTAGTCTAGCCCTCATATTTAAAGCAATATTTCTCAGAAACCATACTGAAGGCAAAACATGCTCGACGGCTATATGTTCAACAGCATTGTTTCTGGAAAGGAAAAACATTTCTGATACTTGAATGAATTTATAAAACAAGGCAAAGTGTTTTACAACTCTCAAACAAGAACTCAAAGTGTTTTTCTCACTTTGAGAAAAAGGGGTAGGTCTGTTATAGGGTCTCTAGTCTTTGACTTTGCTCTTTGTGCCAAACATATTTTGTCACATTTGCTCTCATTGCTTTGAGCTGTTTCCTGGCAAATCGAGCAAGTTCTGCTTATTGCAGCTATGCATCTTGAGCAATCATGAAGTTGTTTATATGTACTGTTTTGACGGATGAAGTGAAAGCTGGCATTTCAAGGCACATTTCAAGAGTTTGCATCCAGGGCTCTTGCCACACTGGTACATCCTGGAAAAAAACCTGGTTCTGCCTCAATGGTATGGAAAACCTCAGCTGCATATTAAATGGGCAGCCACAGGTAAGGTGGCATCCACACTCTGCACAGGTGTCCAGGCACAGAATCATAGAATGGTTTGGGTTGGAAAGGACTTCAAGGATCACTTAGTTCCAGCCCCTCTGCCATGGGCGCCACAGGCCCAGGTTGCTCAAACCCCCTTTCAACTTGGCTTGAGCACTTCCAGGGATGGGGCATCCACAGTTCCTCTGGGCAACCAGTGTCTCACCATCCTCAGAAAGTCGAGAATGTCTAATACCTGATCTAAACCTGCCTTCTTTCAGTGTAAAGCCATTTCCCTTTGTCTTGTTACTACATGCTTGTCAAACGCCCTTCTCCAGCCTTCTTGTAGGCCTCCTTCAGGTGCTGTAATGCTGCTATGAGGTTATCTTGGAGCCTATTCCTCTCCAGACTGAGCAACCCCTGTTCCAGGGGTTGGAACCCCAACTCTTCCAACCTGTTTTCATAGGAGAGGTGCTCCAGCCCTCTGATTATCTTCATGGCCCTCTTCTGGACTTACTCCAGCAGGTTGATGTCTTTCTTATGTTGGAGGCCACAGAGCTGGATGTAGTATTCCAAGTAGGGACTCATGGGAGCGAAGTAGAAGGTGAAAAACACCTCCCTCAAACTGCTGGTTACAATTCTTTTGCTACCTGGCCAGGACATGGTTGGCTTTCCGGGCTGCCAGTGCACATTGACAGGTCACGCTGAGCTTCTCATTGATGCACCAACATCAACAAGTCCTTCTCTTCTGGTCTCAATCCATTGTCAACCCAGCCTGTATTTGTGCTTGGGGTTGTCCCAACTCACATGCAGGGGCTTGCACTTGACCTTGTTGATTTCCTAAGTATGCATGTACTAAACAGGTCAGCACATCTGCTTCTGCTCAGTGATGCCAGCAGCTGGTCAGCTGCTGCAGACTAGACTGACCTGCAGCGGCACAGAGTGATGGAGTGGGACAGAGACCTTGGCTTTGTGCTGCATAAATGGAGCAGTGCAGATCATGCTGCTAGGCAGGAGTCAGTCACAAAACTTGTGCAGTGTGTGAAGTGAGACATGTCTGCCAGAGGCTGTCATGGCTTACCGTCATTACTTCTCTGTGGCACTTCATGTGCAGCTGCAGTGGCTGAGAAACCTCAGGCTCCTGCTTTAGACATCACTTTGGGGTCACTGTTTCCTAACTCCAGGCAGCACCAACAAGTGTCCCAAGGACATGTGCTGTGTCTGTGCTCCTCATGCTGGTTGGAGCAGGCTCTCCCCCTGCTGCAGTTGAAACCAAGGGACAAAACGCCCATTGAAACTAATGGGAACATGGGCAAGCCCACTTCCCATATGGTGCCTGCCAACCATGTGCTTAAGAAACATCTGATATATTTTTATTTGGATCATGTGTTTGGTATAATGATTGAGATTTGTTAAGTCCTGAGACTGTAGCCTTAAGTAATTCCCAAGTTTTGTATAAATATCCAGCTTTGTTCTTTTGTGAGAGAATCACATGCCAGCATGAGAACTCATATGATTTTGGGAGCAACTTATAGAAGCCATCTGTTTTAAGGTACACTTACAGTGCTCCACAGCAAACTCCGTGACTCCTGTTAGGGCAGTATTTCTTTACACAAACCTGAAGAGGAGGTAGCTTTGATTTTTTGATGAATAATTGAGAAATACTAAGGCTGAATCTTATAATTTTTTACATTTCTGTGGGTTTTATATATCTCTAGAGTATCTGCCACCATGGCAGTTTAGTAATTGTGAAGCTATAATGCTATCAATCACTTTTGTTGTAAAATGAGTTATATTGTTTATAATGTTTATTTATTTATAATGTTTGAAATATAAACAGAAAAGCTTTTCTACAAAATTTTAGTTGAGAGCATAACATTTACAGTTAAAATATTTCTTGTAATAAAGCTGCTATAACATAAAATCATTGGAATGATATTAGACCCTGGTATCTCTTCTCCACTGATTAATATCTTGTTAGGTGGATCATTTCAATTTAAATGGGTCCCTGAACTTCAGGTAGATAACCAAAATGTTAATATGACATTACAGTGGACAGGAATTATCTGTTATGAAACACACTTACTGTTTTATGTCACCTTGACTTTGAGAAAATGTATCACATTATAACTGAAATTGCTGAGAGTACAGTGGAGCATAAAAGAAAAATGATTCTGAACGAGGCACAGGCACAAGTTGACTTTCATGCTTCCTAAGGACAGAAGCTCAAGGAAAGTACATAACATCATCTTTGTTGGTTTGCTTTTACCTTCTGGAGTCATCTAGAAGTCCCCCAGCACTCATGGAATGCACTTGAGTGGATTAGATGTAAATAGTATATGGCTTAAGAAAGATGTAAAAAACTATGGTACCTTCCCAAAACTTATTTATCCTACAGTAAATTGCTGACAGTGTCACCAAAGCAGAGACCGTCTTGTGTTCTCTTATCTTAACAGTAACATTCAGGAAAATTTTTCCCATTTTACTGTTTCATAATTGCTATACTTCATTTATCAATGCTATTTTGCATGTAGGTTTGTGAGCAATAAAGGGCTGGTAGAAGAAAGGAACAGAACCATACAGCAGCTATGATATTTATAGGAAGCCAGGGTGAATTTAACATAATTTATTCTATTCAGGCTTAAAATCAATATCTAACAGAAATATCTAAGAACCTATCTTGAGTGGACAAAAATCTTCATTTACTTCCACTGCACCCACAGTGATTTCCCACTCTGCTGCCTAAAGCTCATTCTTCACAGTTAATAATAAACATCATTGACTAAATGATGACTGCAGTTCCTCTGCTAGAATCACAAGCGATCACTTATGTTCCAGTCAGTGCTGTTCTTCTTTCAGAGTGCACTCTGCATTACCAAACCCTCTGCTTGATCACTGGCTTCAGTCACCATCAAACTCACTTAAAGTAAAGATGTAAACATTTTCCAAGTAGTTGTGGAACACCTAATAAACCTGAGCGTTATCCTTGTTCTTCAGTTAGTCACTGCCTATTTACCATGAGCAAAAAAAGGACTTTGACCTCTAGAATAGAATTTCAGGGACGATCTCATCCAGAACATCTGAAAAATGTGTCACCTCAAGCCACTAGCCAATTTAACCTTTACTGTGTTTCATACTTAGCAGGGAAAACAATTCCCTCTATCTGTATCCTAAAGGTACAGGAGAGATACTGAAATATTTTACTGTGTATTCTGGGAGATAAGGTTTCATTTTCATCTTTGGCATTTGGAGATGCTAAGTCAAAAAACACTGTACAAAAATGGTGATCTCTTTTAATTTGGTAATGCAAAAGGTGAATGGTGATGAAATTCTGAAAGTTGTTCATTCATCTACCATTAGTAGAAAATTTTGGCTTGACTTCTTAATGAATAGGTGGCTGAGTTAAGTCCTGGAGCATTAACCAAAATAGTTGTTAGAATCTGAGAAAGTATAACTGTTATTTGAAAGACCGGTGCATTTTTTTTCCAAATGGATTGGAGGAAGTCTTCATGTGCTGTATGTGAGTTCTCCGATAGTATAAAATGACTGTAAATCCTGACATACAATTTGAAGCATTTCTCGGACCTATGGCTGCAAGGCATCCATTTTAAAAGTTAATGTTAATCAAGGCTTGGTTATGAGTGAGTGAAAAATGTGCCTGAATAACAGCTCGATATACCTCCTTAATCCAGACAACTTGTGTTCTGTGTCCATGCCACTCAGAAGGTATCTCCTTCCTTGATTATTTTCTACTTTCTTGTAATCTAAGAAATAGTTTATCCTAGAGACGATAAACTTTCCACGATAAATGCAATAGGAAAATGTTTAAATTCCAAATCTATTTATCTTCCTGGCAGTGCCAGGCACACACCAGCCATGGAACATGGTATAGTGTTGTGCCATGCAGCAGAATGGGAGTTGCTTGAGGAAGCCTTGGGCTGGTTGTGTAAGGCCTTGAGCAGAGCCCTGGGAGGCTGTGCCTACCTTCCTGCATGAAGCCTACACACCAGAAATACTGGATGTTATGTTTCTGTCTCAAGTAATTAATTAATGAAGGTGGAAATAATTAATGATCAACGTAACAGAAGTACAGTGTAGGTACTGAGGTTAACAAGTTTATCTTATTTCTCACCATCCCTTATCTGTACATCTCTGTTATTACTTGGATAAACTGCCAAATCAAAAATTGGGTGAGTATAATCCAAAACCCATGAGTCCTGCAATATTCCAATTGCATTTTTGGCAATGAAAAGATGTATGTAAGTCATCAATGTGATTGCTGAAGTAAGAGTGCTGCACGTAGCACCAGAAGATACATTCCCCAGGAATAATTTTATCTTTAGGACTCCCTATTATTAAGTGGGAATACTGTCTAAAGAACAGCAAAATAATTATGTTGTTCTAGTTCAATCTGGTTGCTGACGTTATTCTTGTCAAAGTGAGTGTGAAAAAATCCATTTCGTAGGCAGACTTTAGTATGGCTTCAGTTTCTGCTCAAGTGTTGGAAGAAGGTGCTTAGGATACCTCAGAAAAAAATAGCAACTCAGTGAACCAGGTTCAGAACCTGGAGTAGAAGGAATAATTCTTATTTCCACTTCTAAAAAAATTAAAGGAATCAAAATCTTTCCTGTTATTAAAAACAAATTTCTCAAGAGCATCTGGACTTTCCAAATGCTTAGCATGTGGATAACTCACCAGCTTTATGCTAAGATATGCTGTTATTTCAAAACCAAAATACCAGCTTTGACATTTTTACATGTTGTACAGAGATCCATAGTCTTTCTCTTTGTTATATATTATTTCAGCTTTTAAAAATCTAGAAAGAACCTTGGATTAAGCATGATGCTGATTTTGAATCTCCTATAAAATGATTTTTCTCTGACAAACAATGTGGCAGAGGAATTGTACTTTTAAGCCTTTATTTTTCTTGCTTGGCCAGACTCTCATTTTAGCTGAATTATACTTGTTGCAGAAACTGAAATAAGAAAAGTTTTCCATTGATCTCAGGATTAAAATGAACCAAAGGCTCTCCTGAGCTGGGCCAATTAAGATGGTCTTTCTAGAACTTCTCTGCTCATTGGGCCTTGCCAGAAGGCAACTCAAAATGCAGCTCTTCCACCATTGGCCAACAAGATTTAACTGCTCAGAAACATAATTTTTAGAGAGGGTGGAGGGAAGGAAAGATTTAAAATACCTTTTTATGTATATATTTTGTAATTTCTGAGACCTTTCACCAATATGAGTGGTTCATAGAAGAACTAGGGCTTTACTTTCTGGCCTGTACAAAAAGCAAAGTAAAATGCCTTCCTTAAGGAATTTACATCTGCAAGACTACATTTTAGTTTCTGTGACTGCATGTAATTTTCATGCATAAGGAATTATATGTGCTCAAGGAATATATACTAAAACCCTCAGTTTGGTGCTGCAAATTATGACTTAGAGTAAAATAAACTAGGGGTCTTCTTGAATGGCTAGTACTAGGAAGGTGAAAGTAACCTAAGCCAAGGAAAGGAAAGTGCATTGCTGAGACACATCTATTGTGATTTTTGTTACAATGAAGCATGGAGTTTCACATAAAACAAATGAAAAACTTAGACCTCAGAGGTTTCCAAATCTTCAGATAAGAGTGATCTTTTGGCTAGTGTAATAGAAAGAGCAAGGCTGAACTATCTTCTGCAACAACATCAGGGTATCTTTAGGTTAACTCAGACTGACAAGACAATCCCAGGATGAAGGAGATGGGTATGTAAGGCTTCTCTATTTCTCCAATTTAGTGCTCAGATTGTGCTATAAAATGTGTGCATATTTACAAAATTCAGAGAGAATGATTTTCAATGTAGGGAGATCTACTTCAGAAATACAGGAATTGAAGTCTCTGAGTCCATAAAATAAGAAACTCTGGAATTGCTGTGAAATATTTCTTATGATAAATTTGAGTCTTTCTTTAGCCACATAGGCTTGTTAATTTTGCATTTCCCTGGGTTCTCTCTTCTTTTCTTGGGTTCTCTACTTTTTACTGTAGCTGTATTTGTAACTAGTACAGATATCAAATGATTTCTATTTCTTTTATTGAGAGCGATGATTCTAGCAGCAAGATCCAAGAGCACAGAGCCTATCTAGCAACTGTTAAATTGCATCTTTTGTCCCGTTCCCAGAAGAACCTGTTCTCAACATAGGCCCTCAAACATAGGTGTCTACAGGTCTGAATAAAAGAGGCATAGGTAGGAGAAGAGACCAAAATCCTCTCAAAAGGCTGCACTTTTCACTGGCAGTGTTCTATCAAAGTAAACTAGAACTCTTTAGCTACACTTTAATGTGATAGATGCAGATATAATAATTGTAACTTTATTATCTCCCTGTATGTTGTCATTGCTATTTTTCTATGGCTCTGTAAATGTTGTGGTTTAAGCCCAGTTGACAAATAATCCCCAAACAGCTACTCAGTCATTGCCCTCCCCAGTGAGATGGGGGAGAGAAGTGGCAGAGCAAAAGTGAGAAAAACTGTGGATTGAGGTAAAGATAGTTTAAAGGGACAGAACAGGAAGAAGATAAAATATTGATAAAATTAATAATAATAGTAATATATAAAACTAGTGATGCACAATGCAGCTTTTCCCCCAGTTTATATGGTGAGCATGATGCCATATGATATGGAATATCCCTTTGGCCAGTTTGGGTCACCTGTCCTGGCCATGTCCCCTCCCAGCTTCTTGTGCCCCTCCAGCTTCTCACTGGCAGAGCGTGAGAAGCTGAACAGTCCTTGACTTAGTCTAAACACTGCTTGGCAACAACTAAAAACATCACTGTGTTATCAATATTATTCTCATACTAAATCCAAATCACCACACTCTACCAGCTTTAACTCTACTCCAAACAAAACCATGGCAATAAATAACATGACTGAATTAGAGAGGGACAACTATCCCTTTCCTGGGGAACAGACCGCCTTTCTTGAGCCCTGAAAATCCCTCTGCCTTCCCTGCTTCTATGTCTGCTATCCATTGCATGCCATTAGGTATACTGTTCCTTCTCAGTAGCTAATGAGACTTAAATAAACATACTGAGAGACGAACATGGCCTCTAGAGTTTAATAAATGATGCTGATTCTGGTTTCAATTACACTGGTGTAAATCTGGAACATCACCACTGCTTACAGTTGAATTACTCTAGATTTATATCACAGCTGAATTTAGTCCATAGATTTCATTTTTTAACCCACTGGAGTTTTATCATTGTAATTTTAAGCCTTTTAAAACCCCAAATATAGAGATAATTTAATAGATCAGGTTGTGTACCTATGTTTTTTTCCATATCTCTTCTCACACTGGAGCTCTAGTTTTATTTTTATGTTTTTCAGCTTTACTCCTCCAATAATCAGGGAACTGATAACATTGTACTGATAACTGATAGCAATGCATTTTATAATTAGAAGATCAATGGCTTTCTTCTTAGCCCTTTAAGTCTGCCCTTGAATTTTTGTACTTTTGACTACAAGTAACGTGCAGCCAAAATTTTTAAGCACAATTTGACATCATGTACAGGTTTAAAATGAAGTGATTTGATGGATAGAAGAAGCATAATGCATCTTAAACTAGTCAGAAGAACAAAGTACTCTTTTGTTCTAAAAAGCAAGTAGTGCTGTATATACTATGATCACATCACCAGTGTTATAATGAATAGTGTGTTCAGAATCTGCCAAAAATCAAAGGTGAGTCAGTGGAAAAAAGTTTAAGACAGGAGATGCAGCCAGTGAGCTCACAGGCAACACAGACCTTTGGGTGCAGCAGCGTTTTACCACAGTCTTCCCTTCAGGTCAAAATACTAGTAAGTGACAACACTCTCTACAGAATCTGAGTAGCCTTCTTTTAAGTTCTTCTTAGCTCAGACAGAGTATGAGCACCCATAATTACATAAAGAGGAAAATTTCTATGCATTCTAATTCTAAATGGAGATGCCAAACATTCATGAAATGTCATGATTTTAATCTTTTTTGAAGCTGATTCAGCTCAGTAATGTTAGAACTTGGTAAAAAAGGGGAATACAAATTGATGTAGTGAAGGTATTAATAAGCAGGAATCTTAGATGTAGGAATTTTGAAAACAGAAAATATGAAAGCAATCTAAGCTGACTGGGTTCAATGCAATTGTCAATCTTGATGAAGCCATGATCTTCAGTAGTGCTGAGGACAGGAATCCATAGATCTCATAATAGTTACCCATATCTTCTTGTTATAATAAGAAAATGTGTGTAGGAAGGGGGAGGGGGAAGAAGATATAAAAACCTGTGCAACAGAAGCCATTTAAAAGGCAAGATTTGCCAACTATCGTTACCATAGTTACCTTGCATTATAATTATAGGAGAAAGATCTGTGGTGGACTTATTTAACTATGTGTGGGATGTATTGGTGATTGGATGATGACCCCTGCTCTCTGAAATAAAGACAAGACATAGCCTCTCTCAGCACATCAGGCTCATGGAAATGAAATATCAAACTCATTAAAAATGGCAACTTGTCAGTGCAATAATTAAGAATTATGTTCATTTCAAGATATCTGGTCACATTTCCTGGAGATGTAGAACTGAAAGTTTCTTAAAAACAGGGAAAAGAAGGTTAGCTGAGTGCTTTAGTGTTAATTTTCAAACCCACTAAGTCAGGACCTGTGATTCTAGAGAGCTGAGACTTCTATTCAAGAATTAAAGTACACTGACAAGTCTAGATTAACTATGTGAATTGGAGTCTGCTTGTTAAAGCTGTATAAGTAAGACTGGTTCTTTGTTCTTCCTGTTTGTAAACTGATCATTCCTGAGACATGCATGTTCTCTTCCTATACCTCACCACTTTGTGATGTTTTTTGTTTGTTTGTTTGATTGATTTTTTGGTTTTTTGGTGTTTTTTTTTTGTTGTTGCTGTTTTTCATTTTGGGAAAAAAAAAGAATAGAGTATTTTTCAGAATAAACTTAACAGTGTAGGAGAGCACATATTCTGCAGCTGCTTTTTCTTGCAAATCATGCTGGCCCAGATCTGATGTAGGGCTTAGAAGATGCAGAAATTCTGGCATTGCCATACTGTATCACATTGAAACTCTGCTTTGGATTCTTGTGCCTGGTACAACCTATGGAATAGTTGCAGATCATTCGCCTTGCCGTTGTTCTGCCATTTATCCTGGGGACACTGAAATACAGGACTGCACAAGGCAAAGGTACGTGCTGACTCATGTGCCTAGGAGCTGCTACTTATTGAAACCCAAAGAAGCAAACATTTTTGACTTAAAACGTTACAGTATCAGGTCTTTAATCCTTCATAACTGGTTACTTCCTCAAGTTGACTTTTTTTATTCCCTTTTCCTCATACATAACATTATGAAAACCCAACAGCTGAACAAAACGTAAAAACAGTACTTAGTTGAGAGAGGAATTGTTTTGTAGCCTGGTGGGCTTTGAGTCACAGCTGCATTGGCCTTTTCAAATGCTCAGATATAGTTGCTGTGGCCAAACAACTGATCTTCCTGTAAGCTGGCTAATTCAGGACCTGCTATCATCATCATGACGGCTCAAGTTAGCTGCCCTTGTATTGGTCTGCTTCTGGGGCATATTTTGCAGCTTCCTTTGAGCTGGTGACTGCCTCTTCTACCGCTGAGATCAGGACCTGAAATAAAATTTAAAATTTACACTAGGTGTGTCTGCAAGGGCTGCATTGCACCCCTGCAACTGTAAACGTAAAGCACTCTGTGCCATGTTATGATTTATGCTTAACTTTCTATTAGCTTGTCATTTTCTATGGCAACACTACTACTTATTTTTTTAGATCTCTTTGTTTCCCACAATTTCTTCCTGAGAAAAATCAACCCACCTGGCCTCCTGTTTTTCTAGCATGGCTACTGCTATTTCTATCACCCAAATCATGGCATACCTGTGAAGAAAGGAAACACTCTAGTGCTGCTCATTTTAAAGAGAAAAATTAGCTTACATAAAGTTTCCATTGGGCTATCTAGGGCATTGAACACTTACCACTTCCTCCTTGATTGGTGTTTAGACCCTCATCATGGCTCCAGGGGAGGAGTTATCACACCATCAACAGTTCTGCCACCTCCCTGTTCTGTTTCTCTTTTATTCTGTTGCAATTCTAGGCTGGTTTCCAAATTTCATTCAGCTCTACACTAAAGATGCCCTGAAATATGAAAAAAATCCCAATTCTGAAACATTTTGCTTTTTAATTCACTGAATTTTTACATGTCAGAAAAAGTCTGATATACACTTAATCTGTTCTGCATCTGTTATTTGTTTCTGCTCTGCCACTGGCACAGAGATATCAATCTTATAGATAGTTCTACTTTTAGGACATATTTATAAGTTAGTGTAAATTGGAGTAATTCTGGATTGTGCTGGGCTGTGGCCAGATACCATATATTGATAATCTGACCTGTATTTTGCATGTTCTCTATGTACTGAACATTCACTCATCCTACACCTAGAATGAAATGCAGAAGCGGGAAGGAAATAGTTTGGATTTTTCTTACTGTGCAAAACAACCATTATTCTACTCACATACTGACATGTCAAAGAAACCAGTAAATCTGTTTCAGGTCAGCATTTTAATTTTTTTCTTTGTGATGAAGGGATTAATCATAAAGGTGCAATACTTCATGGCAGTGAAAAAATATACTGATGGAAATTATTTTTATAGGTCTCACAATGTCTTATTAGTCTCCATAACATTATGAAGCAATTCAGAGAAGGAATCCATGGCACCCTCACTGTACTTGCCAGATTCTTTCCTTTCTTTACAGACTGATATTTATTGCCTGGAGATATTAACTAGGGACTGGAAAGACTCAAATATTCCATACTTACTGCATGACCATGGAGTCTACAGAATCGCTGAAGTCACTTGATACTATTTCTGCAATCTTCTGCAAAGCCTAACAGCCTGAATATGTGCAAAAATATCTGTTAGTTAATTTTCAGAGGGGGAGGCTGTAGCTTTTGACTGATGCTCCACATTCATGAATGATTAAATTTAAGTCTGTTAAGCCTTTTCTCCAGGTGATCAGCCATGACAGAGGGTGGGGGAACATTTCTTCTTTCATTTTGAGTAGCCTCCATTTTACTTAACAGAAGTGGTAAGTATCACAGATTCTTCTGTGCTAAGTGTAAGGCTGTTAAGATGTAACTGCAGACTGTCTTCATTTTGAAGTGGGTTTTCCTTTTTTATCCATTGCAGTAGTGCAGTAATGAACATGAATAATTTATTATTGCTGTAAAACCAGATGCTAAATTGTTGCACAAGCATGTAGTTTGCTTATGCAAGTGAGATAATAGGGTCTTAAACTCATTTTGCACCCATTAATATTGCTTAATATTGACATATCCACGTGGACTCAATGCTGTGGTTGCAGCCTACTGGACATGTGGAGAGGCAAATGCACAATGAACCTTGCTGATACAATTCTGGTCAAAAACCTCACATTGAAGGAATCAGCCTCACTGGGCTCTCTGATTTAAATAATTAGATTATTTATTTATTTATTTATTTATTTGAATAAGGATCTCTTAAAAATGCATGTTCAGGATTTAATCCAGCAAGTCCATAGAGGGTGAGAAAAGCATAGTAGTTCATTGGTCTACTCTATGGGAATTATTATGGAACAGAATTTTCAAGCCTAGAATCTTAAATTTGAAACCTTTCTGTGGCATGATAATGTCCGATTGCAATTATCCAAGGAGAGAGAGTTCATGAGGTGAACCAATGTCAAACATCCGGCACCTTGAATCTCAGTAAGATTTGAATCTTTTTTATACTTCTCTGTCTTCTAATTTACTCCTACATCTGCAGTTTTGAATATTCAAGCACAAGCTGAGAGAGGGAGTACATTATTTTGGGCTACTGGCATTTAGTTTGAAGTTGTCAATCACCCTACAGTCAGTGTACAGTGAAGAATAAATACTGCCACAATCTGAAACAAAGCACTCATTACTGTTGATACAAAACTAATCTATATAAAATAATCCCAAATTAAATGTTAATAGTTCTCATATTGTGTATTAAATTTTGGTTCATGTTGACTTCCTCACAGGGTTCTGCAGTAGTGTAAGCAGAATTACACATGGTGGTTAAGTAAAAATTACTTCCCACAAACTCACTTCTCTTACAGTTTCCTCAAGGTCAGTAGCAATTTGCCTGCAGTGAATTAAAAAATGCAATTTTGTTTTGCTTTCTCTGTATCCTTCACACAACTGGAATTAGTCTTAACACTCCAAAGCTGCTACTCATAAAATAGGAACATCTGCACATGCTCAGTCTCCTGTCAACAAAATAAACTCAACCTTCAGAAACTGCTCAAGGAAAACTGTAAAAATTCACACATATCCAGTAGCTCTATGTTAGCATCAGCTCTGGAAGGAATATGTATAAGAAAATTTATAGAATACTTCTAAATAAACTAAAATTTCCCAAAGAATTGGAGATATGAAGATGGTTATACAAAACTTGGGAGTTAAAAATTTAAAAGCAGTGTCATTGTCAAATCTTTGAGAATTGGGTAGAACATTACCCTCTCTATTTTAACAAGTAAAGGTGATTTCTCAGAAGATTAGATGTTACAGTGACTTCAGATAAGCTGATGGCTGACATTTGGCCTGAGGAATGTTGGTCTGGTGCCATGTTGATGTGGTGGCCACCTGTTTGGTTGGGTTTTTGGCACTGTGATGAAATGCCTGATAAGAAACCATGCTGAACTGCAGAGAGGTAAGTGGAATGCTTTGAAACTGGAAAATACTAAATTATCAATATAGAAAAAATCCATAAAATGCATTTCTTTTGAGAAAAGCGTTTGCTAAGAGGGCAGCTCATATCCAGTGTGAAATTTCTATTCAGAAAGAGAAGAAGTAAATACAGAACTTTTTGGCATCCCAGGGTGCTGTAGCATCTCTTTCACCTGGCTGCTGTTCTGAGCCCGGGGTCTTGAAGAACACCATACACTGGGTATTTTCTGTCTTGTTTTTTAAAAACTGGATTACATTTTTTATGCTAATTTAGCAGAAAACAATACTGACAATATTTTTTTCCAGTTCTTATTGGATTGTTGATGCTGCTGTTATTTAATTTTCTTATTTGTACTTGCTTAAAATTATGATTCAAGCAGTTTTTAAAAGATAATTAACATATATTTGTTTGATAAGTTTGTTATATATATGTGACACAGAACATTCTCATGCATCTGGTTGAATTTACAATATTTCTTTCAAATATAAGATTAATTTTGCAGTGCTAGTAAAGCAAATTATTCTACTATAATTAGTAGAAATCAGGCAAAGATGTAATATCAATCTGAAAAGTTTGAGCAGGTCTTTTGAGGGTCATGAGTAGTTAATAATGCACAGTCTGATGTGCATCTTCCTTGTTATCGAAGATAGTACTTCCAGCTAGGCAGTGAACTCTGCCAGAAGTAAACTCTCTGAAATCTAAACCCTTTGCAGAAGAGAAGTCATTGCTAATGATAAAGGTAGAGCAGCACTGTCATTACAGGTATAACTGAGGGGTGGTCCCTTGATTCATGTTGCCATAGTGTGAAACTGTGGAAATTCTGCTTTCAGAGACTGTTTCAAAAAGGTTAATCTCTTGTTCATTTTCTTGTTCAATTATTACTGGACATGTGCCCAAGTCAAGATTGCATTTGGGCAGGTTTAGCTCCTGGCAGAACTTTCTGTGAATGAGTTTTAATAAGAAATCCACTTATTTCTAGTTAGTCAGATTCATGTTTTTGTCCTAGCATCCATAACCAAATCAACTGAAGAGTGAAATAGCTATGTACTTAATGTCAAGGTTTTACTTTGACTTGTTTGTAAGATTTTAATTTTTAAGCTTTTCAGTATAATTTTAAGCAGTGACAGAGAACGTTTGCGTGGGTTTGATATTAAGGTAGATACATGCTGTTTCGAGTCATGTAACATCAGCTTCGGAAAGCAGTCCTTATATTTTCACTGAATGTCTTCTGGACTTCCAAAATGAACCAATAAAACTTGATTTTGCAGAACTGCTTGGTATGTGAATCTTCTGTTGGCCTTGCTTCAGTACTACGATATGCATTGAAATCACAAGGCACTTTTAGCTCCAAACTGCCATCAACTAAATTACGTATCAGTATAATCATGCTAAATCAACCAGAGTCTGTTGACACAAATGCAAGACCACCTTAAATACTCAACGGAATCCCTTGGCATGACCTTACAGCTCATCTCACAATTTTTTTTTTTTTACTTTTTGTCTGCAGTGTGGGGATTCTAAGCTACTCTGTTCGTTTTGAAACCATTTGGAGCAGCACTCTGCTTCTCAGTACTAAGTATGTGACAGAAATAAATTGATATAGTGAAAGAAACAAAAATAAATTGATATAATCCTTTTCAACCTTGCCTCTTGACAGACATATACTTCAGGGAAAGGTCAAAGTTGTCCACTTTTTTTGAGGTCAATAATTTTTGTATAACTTTCCGTACTTTGAAGGAAAGGATTATTCCCATTTCCACTTGCATTTTAACATGGTCTTCTCACTAAGATTGTAGCACTTTACTGTTAGGCTTTGACCTGCTAAAGAGCCATAAACTTTGCTGCAGTAAAGTGCAGCTTCAACATCACTGATGGTAAGAGTGGAACATACATCCCTTCCATGGTTGCAAATACAATCTTTTATAAAGCAATGGAAACTGCCTGTACATATTGGAAACAGAAATTTGGCCTGAATTAAAACGAATGTATAAAAAAATCTGAGAGTACAAGACTTACAGAAAATGTTTATTTGCCTGTTGGCTCTAATGCAACAATCCAGATACAGGCCAGGAAAGCAGTGACTCTTTGCTGTCACCATTTGTTAGTCTGTGTGAAATGAGAGAGTAAGTGCTGCCAGTTATGTTTTCTGACTAATCCCATGCCTGCTCAGCTACGGGAGTTGAGAATGTGCCTGGATAATTAAATATTTCCCATGCTCAAAATCAAGCAGGTGGTTTAGTACCTTGATGAGTCAGGTGTCATAACAGCAAACACTATAACTCTTAATGCTTGTTGGCATGTCTATAGGTAGGCTCAGCCAAGAGGGCAAAAAAGGAAAGGACTTCTCAGTCCAGGAAGCTTGTTGGCAGCATAATGTGGGAGCTTACCCTGTCACTGCCTATGCTGTGCTGGAAGATTAATGGTTATTTTATTCTGACTGCCTTCAAGTGGCAAACTGGGCTACAGCTTCTTTAAGAATGGATAAAAGTTTGTTTGTGCATATCTGCACAAATGCTCAAGTATACATAAAATGCATGCACATGTGCACAGCACACACATACAGACTCTTCTATGTGGCTCTGCTCCTAGGGAGATTCACAAGAAAATAAAAAAAGTCTGACCAGTCTTTTCCTGCACCTTACAGCCATCACTTCTCAATCAACCTTTTCACTGCTTTTTCTATAATAACATTTTTTCATTGCAAAATGAATAAAACTAAGTAAGAACTGCTAAAAACAAAGTAGTAATATTAAGAATTGTAAACCTTGTGTCTAACCAGATGTTTTTCAAGGTATTTATCATTACGAATTTTCTTGATGAGAGAGTGGTGTACAAAGTACATCTGATAAATTCCTATAGTTAAAAGGAAGTGGAAAATATTTATTTTATCATTTCCAAGAACTGTGTTTTCGGTGTCTGTTTTATTTTGTTTATATGTCTCAAGGTACACACATAGACAGACAAGAGTTTAAAGTTCTTTCCCAAGGTCTTCAAACCAAGAGTTTATTCCTCCTTTTGAAAGCAGAGGCCTTATTCACAGCTCAGAGGAAGAGTAAACCTTAGTACTCTCTGGGAGAAATCAGTTATCATGATTTTGTGGCTGAACTGGCTGATCACGCACATGAGCAAAGAGAGAGGCTCATTTTAACAGTTACATGTTGTCTGGGTGTTGTGCCCTAGGTAAGGCTTCAGGGGAATCAGCAGACACTGGATCAGCCACAGCCAAATGCCTGTAGCCAAACAAGGGGGTGGAATTATCCTTTTGCAATTTTCTTTGCTCTGAACATAATTGAGGATTCCTGTACTAGATTCCCATGTCAGAGCGCAGTGCTTACTTGTATTGCAGCATGACTTTCTTCTGGTGCCCCACCACCTGTCACTGCCTGGTTGGTTAGCTGCCAAAGGCTACATATAACAGCCTGGAAAGGTGTATTAAAAAACAGGGCTTCACATTTGTAAGTGTAACTTGGCAGAAAGTACTGTCTTAAAAAAATCCTGCTGCTTAGCGGGGAGCAACCACTGGGTGGTACAGGGAAAGTCCTTAACTGTTGTCTAATGGTCAGAGAGATTGCAAGTTCATAAGGGTAGTGAATTGCCTTAATGTAAGTAATGTATACCTAAAACATACATAGTAAGTCAAATGTCATGGTATACCCATTTGACGTGTTTTGTATTATACCCATGGTGACTAATGAGTTACGTATTATAATGCCAATAATTGGAATAATAAGTGATGTATTTTAATGGCTCAACTGAATGGTCTTAAAAGTCTTTTCCAACCTTAACGATTCTAGGATTCTATTCTGAAAATAAGCTAATATTGACAATCAGGCTTAGCCTTTTGGGTGTTCAGCTGAGATACTCAGACAAAGACTGATTCACTGAAAATGTGAACAGGAAGACCCTGTCTCTGAAAACGGAGCAGCTCTGAGATGTTCCACATTAGACAGGCAGAAATCTAGATGTTCCAGGAAGTTAGATACTTTGCAGTTCTAGTTGTTTTGTTGTTTTTTTTCAAATGAGGCACAGGGAGGAAGCGGTTTGCAAAACAGACCATTGCTCTTTCAATGGTTCATGAAACAAGCTTTTTGCCCGAACTGTCCCTGGGATCACCATCCAGAACCACTAAGTGCATGTCCAGTGTGAAATAGCAGAAGGCAGTAAGTTCACTCCAAATTCTCAAGAATTTGAAACAAAATACTCTACCTTCTTCTCTGTGCTTTTATCTCCTTAATTGACCTTTATGTTGTTTTAAAATATTTAATACCTATCTAAATTTAATTTAGCCTACAACAAATAAGATGGTAAGAAAAAGGAAACTCATATTTGTACTATTACACTAATAGGCTTAATAACAATAATCCACTAACATCTGCAATCATAAAATAAAAACTTCATTATCATTTCAATACAGTTAATACAAAACCTCAGGTTCGCCAGTACACCAGCTGTGTCCTGGTGCTCAACAACACAAAACAGCAATTCATGCAAAATTACCAGTCTTTGTTAC
>NW_008236636.1:889234-913830 GCF_000691975.1 Corvus brachyrhynchos | reverse complement strand
TTTCCTCTCCCTGGAAGTCTTTTATTTTCTAGGAGAATATAAAAGATCATCCCCAAGAATGCCTTCAGTAGCCTTCTCACCTCCAGTATCATGCCCCTAGCTCTTTATTCCTCACAGTTGAGAGACTCAAGCGTTTGGTTAAAGGTCTCTACTGATTTGGATGATGTGCTTCTTTACGCAGTGCTGCTGGCATTGCCCTTGACATGTCCACAATATTCTCTAGAACCTCTAATCACCTTGGAAGTTTAGAGCATTAAGAAAAAACATTCATTTATCAATGATATTTTCTGACATTCCCTTAAGGAAGGCAAAATGCTCAGAAAAGTAAATCAGCAGTATCTAATGCTTGTCTTTGAATTAGTGTTGAGCTCTGTTGAGCTAGAAACTCGTGGCATTAACCACCAGCAAGGCCTGAACATGTTGCTACTGTGCATGTCTTTCACTTAAAGACATTACAGAGGCAAGAGACTAAGAGGAGATAGTTCAGGATTAAATACTTTTGTCCTGGATTTGAGCCAGTAATTCCAAACTAGTCCCATTGCACTGGACCTACCAGTTCAGTCACTAGAAGCAGCTTTCTGGCATACACTGTAAACCTGCCTTAGAGAGGTGACAATGATTGGCGAGTTCATGGTACTGAAATATCACTTATGTCTGTCTCAGACAGCTTCTCATCTCTGCCATGTAGCCAGCCAGAGAAAGGACAGCTTATGTTTCAGACTTGTGGGTTGCCCTTGCATTTCCTCTCCATCCCGCTCAGTTGACTGAGGCAATTGTGTGTTTGCAAACTGAGGTAATGGGTGTCTTCCCAGCAGTTCTTTTGGGAGGGGAGGAAGGGCAAAGGAAGTAAAAATGTTTTTCTGTCAGTTGTCTGCATCTGTTATTCCCCAAAGCCTACTGAGAATGTAAAAAGAGGAACGAACTTCTCAGATAATGTCCTATTATGTAGCAGACCACATATCTCAAGCTGCCATTAAGATGAGATTCAGCACTCGTAGACAACAGAATAGTCTAAAACAATTATCCATTATGAGAGGATTGGCATCTTTCCTGAAAGCATCCTGCACTGTACCTTGGTAGAAAGAAGGCACAAACTGCCTTAGATCAATGCTCTGGCTACACATTCTCTTTTTATTTTGGGAAGCACCACTGTTTCCATGCCCCGTGGTACTCTGACCAGTAGTGTCCAAATGAACAACCTTTTAAGAACACGGTTTCCCAGGTGATAGGATACATGTCTCTTTACATTGATCATTTAATCACTCATTAGAAGAGAGAATAAAGACAGTCCACTGGTGTCTGGAGCACAAGAATCTATAAACTGTAGTTTTCTCACTAGGTATGTGGAATGATTTGAGGTGTTTAAAGGTGTTTTAATCTCATTGGTAAGTGAATAACACTATGTTTTGACACTAAGACTTCTAAAATAAGTATCAGAATTGTATTTGGACAAGCCTGTAAAATGGGCAAAAACACTTGTGACTTGAACTTATGAAGCGTGGGGAGCCAGATGCTATACTGCAGTCAGCCATTGTTGGACAAATCACTTCCTCAGTGTTATCTCCTCCTGTCATTCCCTATCTTGTTTATTTGTATTGCAGACTCCTTACAGCAAGACACATTTCACATGTCTGTGCAATGCCTAATATTTGCTCCTTGTTCTTGGTCATGATGTTTTCAGATCTAAAGTGGCTTGTAGGGCTCAGGTTCAAGGGTAAACTGCACAGTGTTTTTAGTGCTGTGGAACAAACTCAGGTGTGTCTGCACAGAAAATGTACTCCAGTCCATATATCACTGGTACTCTGTAAAAATCTAAAGAGTTATACATTTGGCTTTTAAGGTCCCACTTTGAAAAAAATTCTGAGTGTTTTTTTTGTTGCTGTGTATAGAGAATTTTTCATTTTAGCTAAGTTCACATTTTCAGCCTGTAACCATTTATCACAATGCCCAGGATTACAAATCTTTAATTCTGGGAACTTCTGGTAATTTTTATGTTTAAGAAATAAAGTCCAGGAGATATCCGACCCCAAACCAGCTCAGGACTTATTATGCAACAAATGTGGGATTTTTCATTTTGTTAGATACCTAACTAAAACTTGTTCACAGAAGACAATTTAATGCTGCAACAATGCATTGCAGAAATGAAAGATTAAAAAAAGATTTTTCAGTTTGATTCAAGCTTGTCATAAACCAAATCATTTGGTTAACTTTATGACTGTTCCACTCTGCTATCGTTGCCATGTCTAAAGGTCAATCTCTTTACCCCATAATACAGATTTATTTTGTTTGTATAGCTGATTCAGTCCTTCCTTCCTGAGTCAGATGTACCAATCTCCCTTTGACCTTCTCTGTAGGTGTTGTAGACAAAATTCTGCACAAGTTGTTACGAGGGAACACTCACAGACTTTCCACTTTAACTATGGATTCAATAGAAGTAAGAGAAAAAGAGTCCTGTGGCAGCAGAGGGATGTGGAAACATCCCTCATGAGTGGGATGCTTTCCCGAGCTCTTGGGAAAGAAGGACTCCTCTCCTAGGAATACAGTACAGCTGCTAACGCATTACTTAGGCAGAGATTAGCACTTTGAAATACCATGTATTTGATAATCTTTATATAGACCAAAGAGACAGCTTGATGGATGACTATTCTGATGTCAGCCTGTCATAATGACTCTCAACAAACTCGATATTTATCCCCTTTTTTTCACAATTTCTATTATATAATAGTAACAAGACTGTAAACAGAGTGTTTCCAACCAATGGAAACAGTGGAAATCACTTAGTCTTCATTTGTGTTTCCAGACTGAGGATCAAAACGATTGCTTAGCTATACCATGGATATTCACTGTCCTGTCTCTTCAGCAAATCATGGGCAGTCTCCAGTTTTTGTCTGAATGAGGCAATTTTCTTTCAAATGGTGCCAGCAATTCAGATGATGACCTCAAAATATGAACCTGAGCTGTTCAAGAAGGATGTGTAATGCAGCATAACCGTACACAAACCAAATTGTCTGTCTTTTCTGTGCCACTAAGGTTCTGTTATGAGAAATAGAAATTTTAGGTGTTATTAGTTTAGCATTTGGGACATCCGAATCCAATTTTTTGTGATATCTGTCATGTCCGCTGTGGTACTGGACAAGTGTAGATCCAACAAAGGACTTTGTTGCCCTGCAAGGGACCATCCAGGCATACAGGGCACAGAGCTTTGTTTCTGGTAGTAGTTAGGCTTCCTATGTAGTGATCTGTTATAAATGAGAAATAAAATAGTTTTCCTATAAGGACAAAGACTTAGATGTCTGACAGCACTTTAGATCTTTGGTGCCTGAGTCAGGGTGACAGACAAAAGCCTCCATTCATTCAAGTAGTGCCCAGGGATAGGTGCCTACATTTCTTTGAAAGATCAGGGCAGATTTCTTTTTTTTTTTTCCCTTTCTGTGTCCTACACAATACAAATGATAAATCAAACCATAATCTCTTCAGTGGCTATCATCTTCAAGTTCAGATTTTAAGACAGCATGATGGCAATTACTTAACTCCTTGAGAAAGTCTACCTTTTAATTGTGAAAACCTACCACAAAGTTTCTAGAAGACACTTTTATTTATGTCCTAAATTTTCCTCAGCTCTTTAGGTGAAATATCTGGGTGAATGCTGTCAGGTATTGTATATCACACACTGTGGTTCTTCTGTGTTTTTACACTCATTGATTCACACTGAGAATCTGAGTAAGTGTATCTGTTCCTACCCTTTGCTCCAGCAAGGCAAGCCTTTTCTTTGCGGTCATGAGTCCTGCAGAATGAAGCACAAGCTTGAACCATCTCTCTTACAGCTCACTGTGTGCTTGCTGATCCGTTGCTATTTTCAACTTGCTCTGTCTTACCTATTTCATGGGGCTGTTGCAGGTTGTTCAGTTTGCAAGTGCATCACAAAGCACCTAGTAAACACAGATTGTTTTTGTAGCAGAGAAGCCCGAAATGTTTTCCAAAGCATTTCTCTGGTGCTGCAACCCTCCCTCTTCTGAGCACTGCTGGAGTTTCTTGTCTTCTATTCTGCCACCTCTCACCACATCCTCCCCATTCTTCTACCTGAGGGCAAAAGGTGTTGGGAGGGTAAAGAGAGACAGTTTATCCTATACCTGGTTTGAACAACATATACATTGTCTACTTCTCATGGATGTCAACACCTTTTTTTTAGCACTACCCCTTAATAAGGCAGTTTCAGCATTCAGAGACATGGATGAATCACAGTTCCAAAGTGCATAAAAATCCCAGCACAGCTGGACATGCAATCTTTAGCTTCCATATTTCTGTAAGTGGCCAGTTTCTGGAACCACCTCACAGAAATGATATTCTTGTCATGGGGGCATTCTAGCAATTTAAATTCTGGTTACAGTGGGTACCTGCTCCTGAGCTAAATAAATGCAAAAGCAGTGGGTACTGAATATAAAAGCTGTCCAGGGATTTGATCCAATAGAACCATTGAGAGTCAAGCACTTCTGACCAGTAGTCTTACGATGTGCATCTTGCATGTTAGTCATAAGGATCATCTGGAAAAGATATAGATTTTGTAAGCAATATATGTTGAAAAAAAGCTTGCTAGCATCAGTATGTGAAGAACCTGTCTTAGCCCTCCAGTCCATTCAAAATTCCCAATTTTTAAATTGCCCTACATGAACAAACTGGTGGACTTTAATTCCTATTAACACACAATTGCCTGTGCTTCAAAAGGAGCATATATTACATTATTATTTTATGTCACTAGCTATGACTAAGCTTTCATCTTACCATTGGTCTGCACATTTTTTATTCAAGTCTTTCTTGCTTAGAGATGGACCCTGATTTTAATAGGCTTATCTCTTCTATTTACAGCACCAATAAATGTATATGAATATATATGAAGTGAAAAAAAGGGGTTTTCTGCGTCTGAATAAAGGATTTTTCAAAATGTGGTTCAGTGGAAACTGTGGAAGCTGATTGAACAGGGAAAGGAAGGCCTATTTTAAAGTGTGCTTGTAAGACCTTACATGCCCAACACTGACAAAAGTATGCTTTTGCATACTGCATGCCCTGTATGCATTAGCTCCTGTCCCAGTTCTAAGTGGGCTACAACATTTTCTAGATAGTGACAGTTCTGCGAAAATAAGTTACCTTTTTCTTTTAAAATCCTGCATGGATATCAGAATTTTCCACTGCATTTCTGTGACTTAGCTGTACCTGAATGGTACTGAAAAATAGCAAATGTTAAGCAGGAACTCCATTTGTATTTATGTTAGAACTTGTTTATATTACATTGGAGAAGACATTGGTAGTCATGGAAGAAAGACAGAAATCCCTTTCAAAAGACCTCTGTCACAGAACACACATATTAGCCAGCCTGTGATGTTATTATCCCTGTTCTAAGCAACATTAGCAGGTATTTTGTGCACAAGTGAATAATAAAAAAGAGAAATAAAGAGATTATATTAGCCATTCCTTGGAACAGACGCTCATTTTTGGTCTCTTTTTGCTACCTTTAAGGAGTCCTTGTTCATGAATATGGTTTGTGGGTAACAGGAAATTTAATTAAAAAATAATTAATTATATTGCATCTTGCTCTTGTTACCTTTTTTTCAGTCAGGTAGGAATTAAGAGACACAGAGAGGAAAGATTCAGATTTTGCCCAGGTACATTAGTCCTCTTTATTGTCAGATTCCCACCTGACTTTTATTCCCTAAGAGTCCAAGGTCTGTGATTTTGTCAGAACCCTCCCCTTGTGAAAATTCTGCCCACCAAAAGGAGTAGAAAACATATTGCTATACTTGGTAATTACTCAAAGTAAATGAACACAGGTCAATTTTTTGTCAATATTTGTGTTAGTTTTTTGTTACAAACCTTGTCACCTACTGAGCTTATGTAGTGAATTAAATAAAGGGGACAAAAGAATTATCAAGAAGTGTTCCCAACCAGAAAAGAGTCCAACCTCATCACATTAAGGCCTCAGCTCTATCCTGTAGTTTTCATGACACAGTGTCTACAAATTTGGGTTGCATGCCCTTAGTCTTTCTAGCCACAACACTCAGATTTATGATAGCATAGATTTCCCATTGGAACAGATGGCATACTGCAGCAGAATTTATTAAAGCTTCATTTCCCAGATCCTTTTCTGTAGCACTTGTGCTCTTTCCCCTCCTTTTCCTAACGTGACAGAGCATTGTATGTCTCTGACACTGAAATTAGCAAAAAGATGCTTGGTTCCTTGCAAATCTGCTCTGAATAAATAATCATTCAGATTGCTGACCTGCTAAGGCTTCTAGCTGGCAATCACACAGCAAAGCCTGTAATTTCTCCTACTTGGTG
Organism: Corvus brachyrhynchos; assembly: GCF_000691975.1. Taxonomy (NCBI): domain Eukaryota; kingdom Metazoa; phylum Chordata; class Aves; order Passeriformes; family Corvidae; genus Corvus; species Corvus brachyrhynchos. The sequence continues at coordinate 907,500 of NW_008236636.1, read as the reverse complement.
CTGCTCCACCATTTCCTTATCCTGACTTCTATGTTGTTATGCATCTCTTATGTCTGACATCAGAGAAAATAATCGGTTGGGGCTTAGGAACATTATCATTCTAGGTCTTATGTGTAAGTATCTTGGTTTAGTAAGAAGACAGACAGGTATCAAAAAAAAGGACGTGACTCAACAAAATTAGGCCAAGATAAAAGTGTTTAGGCTTTCAGAAAGTATTATAATTTCAGTTTTTCCATAAATCAGATTCGTAACAGATGGGTGAAATGTAGGTCAGATGCAGCAGACATCTTCATAAGCACTTGCTTTAATGGTTTCCTGGATAATTTCTGTCTCTCTTGTCACATGATAAAGGACGGTTTAAATCAGTCCATGCAGACCACTCGCAGTAAACAAGGGGTACTGACTGAGTGGGCAAACCTGCAGAACGAAGGGCAGGATTGTGGCATTCACTTTTGCCTTGGGCCGGTTTCATCCTGGATGCACACTGGATAAAGCAACTGCTAAACAGATAAAAACTGCCTGCATTGCAGGCAGGCAGAATTTGCACCCCTGTTAATAAGTACTGTGACACATTTTATAAACAAGATCACACACACTGAAGTTCTTAAAATCACAGGGCATCAAAAGGTCAACCAAGGACAGAGTAGCAGCCTTGACTTTGAACTTCCTACATCTTGCCAGCTGAGTACCTGAGATTTATGTGTCTGCCTTTGTATTTTGAAAAAATGGGACACAGAGCCACCTCCTCAAAACAATAATTCATTTATTCTCAGTCATTTCCTTTTAATGGCTCACAGCCCCTTCAGTAAATATATATATATATGAGAATTTAAATGATTGGAGTTTTAAATTAGGTATCCCCTGGAGCCGTGAGGGCCCACTGTATAAATACATCATTGCTCACAGGCGTGAGGGATGTAGCTGCTCCTTTGGAGCTTTAAGAGGCTCTGATGCTGATGCTGTGCCTGCTGCACACACTGCTGGCTCTCATCTCATGACGTACACAGAACTCCATGAGCACGGCTCTGCCCCTGCAGCTGCTCAGTGCATTGCTGGGCAGAGAGATAATAGAGATCTCTGATACTTATGTGATCTAGCTTTAAGTGTAAAAATAAACATGCACAAAAACATTCAAAATAATCTGTCATGCTACCCTTTCTTCCTGAACACCATTCTCTCCAATTGTTTCCCTCACATCTGATATATGTCCCTAAATTAGACATAATGTTTCTTGGTTTACATCACTAATTGTGTGTCACCATGATCTTAATCCCCAGTAAAAGGTCAGTCAAACCCATATATTTCTAAATTTGCTTAGTTCTGAGCCTGAGACCAAATTATTTTGAATATTGTCATTATTTTTTAATAGACTTCATTTGTTTATGTACTCTGCAAGAGAAGCCAGCCAGTAAAATTCTTGCATATGTGCTTAATTCAACAGAATTGCCATTCAGCTTAAAGACATAAGTACTTCACTTTCTGATGTCTCTGGGTAGAGCTGCTAATAGGAAATTACAGTTTCTGATACAGAAAGATGTACTGATTTCAAAATCCCTCTCTTAGCATACTTTTCTACCTGTATGGAAAATAGTTCTTGAACAAGACTCATCTCCATGGGCCAAAGGCAGGTAAGAAATGACATTGTTTCTCTGCTGTACTCTAGAGAGCCACTGCTGTTAAGTGCCAGTCAAACCTGTAGTGGGACAGATGAAGGCCAGGCTGAGTCTCCCTCTGCAAGCCTTGCATTAAGGGAGGTGCAATAGGAAGCCTCGGTATGGGGCCTAAGGACAACATCTACTGGAACTGAAATCAATCATGATCTTTCCATGGCACAAGATAGCTTTGGCTAGGATCCAATAGAAAAATAATTTTTAGCTCACTGATGGAGTGAGTGGAACTGATCATCTTTGCTGCCAATGTGTTTGTTTAAAAGGGGTATGCAAAGTCCTATTTCCCCTCACACAGCAGAAACTTGTTAAGAAACCACTCTTTTGGTGATACTTCTAAGCTCTCCTGTGGGAACACTCATCCTGTAAAAGTCTTTTCAGGCATTTCTGAAGAATAGCTACTAGTACTTGTTCTGGCTCTTCCGTGTTTCTGGTTCTTCCTTGCTCTCTTCTCTCCTATTACACTAAGTTCATTTGCTGGTTCTTTAATGCATACAATAATAATAAGAGCCAGAGACATTTTTCCATGGACAAGTGAAGCTAGATAGGGTCATAAAAGCCTTTAATGAAGACACTGCTCTGGTTTCACCAAAAGTTACACAGAGATGTTTGTAGCCTTCTTATCTTACCCTAAAGAAACCTTGCAACTCTCTCTTCATTGCAGAGGTTTAATCCAATTTATCGCATCTACATACTATGTAGTCTTCCTTCTAGGTCACACAAAATCAGAGAAGTATGTTTTGTCTCTCTTTGGCTTTTGGTTGTCTTGGAAAATACAGGTGTGCTGGTGAACTGTTCTTGACTGAAAGGGCCACCCATGTAAAGGCTGCACACTCCTCTTCATTGCAACTCTGAAGTTACAGAAGATTCATTTGAGACTATAAGCAGAATGGGATATGTACTGATCAGATATGAAAATGTCTTTGATAGAAAATTGGCTGTATAGAATAAATACATCACAGGTTAGTTGCCTCACTTTTATGAGAAGTGGAAGAATATTGTGACTTGTGACTGTACCTAAGCCCTTAAAGATGGGCTATTTAAATATGATCTAAAAGCTCTTCAGTAAACATATCTTCATGTTAATGACTCATATTTTGTGGATGGAGGGTAACAGCCATTTTGCCTTTCTCCACCTCCAAGAGGGTTAGAAATTAACCCTTTCTCCTCTTCACTTTCTCTCTGTTGTAGCACATAGCAAAAAACCACTTGTGCCTCCTTGCTTGATGTCTCCCTGAAATTATGCATAGTAATGGATCATCAAAGCAAAGCTGCTCTGCTTGGTGAGGACATTTTTCAAAATGGAGCTTTGACATGGCATAGAAATTGTGCTCTGGCTTCTAAATATTGCTGATGTGGATTTGATAAGGTGCAGAGTCAGGGCTGGAACAGTTGCCAGAGCTGTGTCTCTTCCTGGATGCTCACACCACTAGGAAGGGCAGAGATCTGCCCTGTGATACAGTTTCATAGCCACATGGCATGTTGCCTCAGCTTCCACCTTTTAAAACCAACCCAAATTCAAAAACCACTTAACTAGAGAATAGAAATTATAGCCTGACAAAGATGAAATTTCTCAGGACTGACTATCTTCAAAATGCATTCTGTTGGTCATAATTGTTGAGTTATTTAATTTCCTTTCTGGGCAAGCAAGTAGCACTCTTTTTCCTGGGGAGAAAATTTCCCTTTGGAAGGCAGTGAGAGAGGTTGGACAAATGATGACAGGCTTGCAGAAGCTGGTTAGCTGCCTAATCCTTAGAAAAGTTTCTGGCAAGACGTTTTACAGAGGAACACTCACATGTCCATAAACATCCATGCACACATTCATTTACATACCACACAGAAGCATCAGCCACAATCCAGGCCTCACTGTTCTTTCTGCTGTAGAGTTCATGCCTAAAATCTAATAAACTCCATAACTGATGCCTTCTGAAAGGTGATAGATCTATATACAGATCGATGATATTCAATTTATACTCAGATAAACTTAATTTCTCCGCCTTTATTGGAGTATTGCTTGAATAAAATCATAAACCAATTTTTTAATGACAATGAATACATAAATATCTTATTTGAGCAACGATAGAGAAGGAGAGAAATAAAGAGATAGACTTTATTTTTCTCCACTCTTTGTTGTACATTTAATCTATTTCTGTTATTGTAAGTGAAAAGTAGCAGACATTAATAGACCAAATTTTTCTCATGGTGCATTTTATTTCTTTTGTTAGTGAGTGCTACTCACTTGAATTTCAAATCCAGTTCAGACTGCAGAGCATTAATAAAGTTAACTGATAAAATAGATTCCACCTTTATAATCTTAAGCTCTGAAAGATTTACGGAATTCTCATGTCCTTTGATCTTATGTGACTAACACAGTCAGAGGAAAATATAAAAACTGCAGCTGGGCAGATAAGATTTAGATTAAGAGAACCATTACCTCATAACAACACCAGGAAGAGGATATAAATGTTAAATTGAGTTTGGACATTGCTCAAAGCAGAATGTAAAGTGGTGGGAAGAGCCTGTGAACCCCCTGATGCTGGGCGAATCGCTTTTCTTAATGCAGTACTTAGATAATCAAAAGAATCCACTATACATTTCTATTTCAGTTAAACAGGAATAATTGTGAATAAACTTCCTACAAAATATTTTCCACCGCTGACCATGGCATTTTGTATAGAAAATTTCCATCCCATGGTTTTCAAAGGCTTTCAGCCACATGAACATTTTCAGTAAGGGCTTGGGTTTGAAGGATAGGTGTGGTTCCTGGACAGATGGCCCACAGGATGGGTAAGGATGGGAGCCTGCCATCAGCATCTCATGGCCAAGGGTAGATGAAGCTGAGCCCTTGACCATGGATTACACTGTTATTTGTGGAGCAGTGTGCTGGACCAGGTTCCCATCCCATGCAGGTTCTCAGGGCATCAGCAGAACCTCAGGCTCCTCCTGCCACATGGTTTGACGTCTTCAGATATCAGCCCCAGGTTTTGCTTGAGAGGTGATCCAGTGGCCCTAGTCTGCTGGGGAATTTCTCTGGGTAAGCAATAAATTGCTCTTCATTTCATACTTCCCTCTCCATCTTCTTCTTCCTCTACTCGTCAAGTGAGAATGGAGGTTTGTTGGCTGAGGGGAAGGTAAGGAGGGGAGGAATAACACAAGTCTCTACTTGTCTGATCCTGGAGCTACTGATGCAGAAGGCAGAGCCACATTGTCTCTGTTCTCATTAGAATCTGTAGCTAACATTCCCCAGAGGGCAAATATTCAACTGGAGCTTTAGGAAAGAGAAACCCCAGGTCTTCCAGGGGTCAGTCACTTGAAGTAGGTAAGAGTAATAAAAAAATTGAGACAACGTTCTGGCTCTATCTGCCAAGCTATTTCCTCATGTTGGTTGTTTTTGCCTGTTCCTGGAAATGTGAAGGGCCCAGAAATGGTTGTGGACATGTCTGTACATGCTGGTGTCAGCTCTCCTTTCAAGTTCATCCAAAGCCAGAAAGAAGAGTAATCTGAGAATTGATTTTTGCTTCTGTTGAGCTCTGAAATATGTGTCAGATTTGAGCTTCAAAGAAACTGCTTATTCACCCACACAGGATTCCACTTTTTTATATTCTCCTTTGCATTTTAACTGCACCCAGTGGACTCTTCTTTCAAACAGAGAAATCAGACACTCAGCTGAATACCAGCAGCTTTTGTGAGATGTGTGCTGTGGTAAACAGCCCTGCTTTCTTCTGCTGCTGCTGCACAGAACCTGAACTGAGCACTTTTCACCAAAAAGAATTAGTATTATGCTTTGTCATATTTTTTTTTTTTAATTGATATATATGATGATGGATAACACTTTACTGGGCCCTTAAAAAAATTTTTCAGTCACAGGGAAAAATCTCAGTGATGCAGTTGCTCACGTTACAGAGTACCAAACATTACAGAGTAATAAATGAGATTCATTGCCTTGGATGATCTGTAGTTCACATTTCTTGAAGATGAACTGAACACCTACATTCAACGGCCAATTTATCTAAAATGAAGCATAATCTTCAAATATTCATTTTATTCTGAATGTTTGAGAAAAACATGTAGGGCCAGGTTCAGGTCAGAGTCTTGTCTGGAGCAGCACAAAATCAGGGAGTTTGACTGCAGTTAAATTACTCCTTATTCTGAAGATGAGAGTTGAGGCTCAGGCAGTGAGGTAAGTAACAGAGGTGATTATCCAGTACCTTGTGATTATCATAATACTCATCTGTCACTGTGATATTGTTGGCCAGCACAGGATCCACTTACCATGCTACCTTGCAGCCATCAGCAAGGAGCACAATAGATCCCAGCTAAGGCACATATCAGCATCTATTGTGGCTAAGGAACAAAATGCTTCTCCTATCTGTGGAAATTTATACTTATAAACCAGAGTGTATCACTTGCCTGGAGTGGTAAATCCTTGCTCAAGCACATTTCCTCTCTGTAGTCAGGCTCTGTAGCAGCATGGCAATGCAGGAGACCACAACTTAGACCTGATCTTGTACAAAGCTATTTCATGTTAGACTTATAGCCAGGTTGAAACAAGCAGGGCTTATATTTGTTTCCTTCAAGTGTTGATGTGGACATACTTCACTCATGAATGAAATGAGTCCATTTGCACAACATAATTAAGAAGGATGTCAGCTTGTCTGACTGAGTTGAGTTTCACAGCTCTTATGTGCTTAAGACTGCATCTGCTACTGGGGCAGCAAGAGTAGGTAGCTGAGTGCACAGGCTCACTCTCAGGAACAGACCAGTGGCTGTGCCCATAGATATTCTCCTTTCCATGCCTTTGCTCTCCAGGTACCCTCTTGTCTGTGTTGCCTATCAGGCTATAAGGAATTCTGGGGCAGGGACTGTTTCTATTGATATGTAGAGTGACATGGTACATTAGTTTGAAGTCCTCACCAGCCCTGTACTTATCCCTAAACCAAAATCAGTATAGTAACACCAGCATGCTGTCTGACCATTAAAATTGTGAAAGTTAATTAATCCAGGCAAACAGCAAATTGACAAAGTTATGTTGTCTCCCAGTTCTTCACACTCTGCTGTGATATATAGCTACAGAATATTTAATTAAACAGCATTTAGGCTAAAGGGACCTTGGTGACGAACAGGACTACTATATACTACTATAATAGAAACTAAGGACATCAGTGAGTGATGCCCCGATTACTTACAGCAGGGGTAAGGTGAACACCAGTAATTGTTCAGTAGTGCTGTGGATCACAAATGGGATGTCCTTGTGGTCCAAGAGGGTTAAAGTTTGGGGAAGTAACAAGAAAAGAAAGAGAAAGAAGAAGAAAGAGAAAGAAAGAAAGAAAGAAAGAAAGAAAGAAAGAGGGAAAGAAAGAAAGAAAGAAAGAAAGAAAGAAAGAAAGAAAGAAAGAAAGAAAGAAAGAAAGAAAGAAAGAAAGAAAGAAAGAAAGAAAGAGGGAAAGAAAGAAAGAAAGAAAGAAAGAAAGAAAGAAAGAAAGAAAAAGAAAGAAAGAAAAAGAAAGAAAGAAAGAAAGAAAGAAAAGGAGATAAAGCAAGAGCAGCTCATATTGAACAGTAAATTTTTAGTGCAATATATTAGAAATTGGGAGGTGGAGTAGGAAAGAGAGTGACAGTGTCTCTATCAGTTCTCCCCACTGATAACATATATATAATTGTAAGACAGTGCAAAAGCCAGAGCTGAGTCCATCTTGGTGGCATAGAAAGGAGCTAACTTTTCCAAGGCTACCTTTTCTTGTTATGCTTCTAGAGATATAAATGATTCATAAACAAGAACTGCTTCATATGTGTGGTGTTTTTCATCTAGAAGGTAAAGAACTCAACACAAAAAATTTCCATTTCAATACAGCTGTTTCATGAACTATGAACTAGATTAAAGTAGATTTAAACTAGTTCCAGGTTTTAGCCTGTAAAATAAGACCAGGATAGCAGTTGAGCCCTTGTCTTACCGAGGTAATAGGAAAATAACTTGATTTATACTGAATCCCTTTGGCCTTGTTTATATCTGTACTTGTGGTAAAAACTTCCGGAGGGAGGCATTCCTACTCTCATTTCTGAAACTTACACCACTTTGTTTTGTAATTTTTATTTTTGGTAATCTCTTTTGTAAACAGTGTCCTGCAGAGACCTACAGTAGTGAGTCCAATGCAAACAGGACATCAAAACGCATTACATTTTAAAACACATGCTGGTGTATAGTTAAGATTGCGACACTTAGGACTACAGCTTGTAACATTATATAGGGCTACACTATACAAACACTTGAAATGAAGAATTTCTCACACAGTTACTATTATTTTTGAGGGAGTTTATGTTTGGGTTTCTCAGCATCTTACACAGACTTTAATAACCTTTCCTTAAAAAATCCTCCCTCTTTCTTTGTATGTGACAGAAACCAATGTGTAACCAGACCTCGGGGATACCTTTGCTCAGGCAAATGAAAACAGACCTTGAAGGCAGCTGGGATTTGCAGGTATCTCCAGCTCTGGGCAGCGCATGCAGCTGACCTGGGGGAAGCAGCCTGGCATGCAGAGCCCACAGAGTGGCAGTGAGACCACTCTGACCATGTCTCACCTGAACCACCCCTCTCTCCTGCTCGTTGCTCAGCTGCTGCCACACAGGTACTGCACTAAGCATCCAGAGACAGTTTTGTGGTCCCCAGTGTCTGTCTCACTGCCTGTGTCCCCTTCCTGTCCTTGTTGCTGTCAGTTAAGGGTGGCTGGAGGTAGCAGTGGGAGGACTGGGCAAAGCAAGGTGTGGAACAGGTTGGACAACTGTACATGCTTCAATGTAAACTTAGTGGCTTCTATTGAAAAAGTATAGCAAATGCAGAAATGGGTAACCTTCCCATATTCCATCCTATATCCTTATATAGAAAGGAAATCCCATATTAAATTGGAAACCTAGAACCTGTTTGGGACTCACTCCAGCTTCACTGAGAGAATTAAATTGGGGGGTCAGGGCTTAGTTCTGTCTGGTAGAGTAGAAATATGTGAAAAGATTTGGCCCCGTGGAAGATAGTTTCCAGTCTAATTCACTTCAGTGATTTCCATGTTTGTCTTGCAGCTTGTCCTGCAATGAGATGGAATGCCACACTGTGTGGGAATTAACTGTTTTGTAACTAGCTTTTGCAAAGCAAAAAGGTTGCTTTGATAGAGATATCATTCAGTTTAGGCAACATCCAAATTTTGCCAACATCCAACCCTGGCCTTACAGCCTACTTAATTTGCTAATATACCAAAGGAGTGCCTCCCAAGTTTCTCAGATGACTTTGCTTATTTCCTCATGCATAAATAAATTAGTGTGACCCTGAAAACAGTGCAGTTTATTCTCTGTGGAAATCCCTGTATTTCTGGTTTGACATAGTCCTTCCCAGCTCCTTTTCATCCATCGAGTTTCTTGCAGTGGAAAAAAACAGCAGTGCAGGCACTGCTGAGACACAGCGTCCCTACAGCCATGAAGCTGCCACATTAAGACAAGTGACAAAGTAGCTTTTAAAAATCTCCTGACACAGCTGAAAAAGAATGTTTGGTCTAAAAACTTGTCTAACCATATCAGTTAAAAAGAGCAACTCAATGAAGAACAAACTTCAGTCTCTATGACAGTAGCAGAAATCTGGAATTACTTTCTAAGCACTGAAGTGCTTTTACTAAAGATTTCCACTTGCAGAGGCAATATCAGCTTTGGGCCCATATCACAATCCATATTTTAATGATATTCTAATGACAACTTGCTCTAGGTGTGGCTAAAGTGTGTATATGGATTTTAGTCAGAAGAAATAAATATCTGAGGAAATTCTAGACTATTTTTTAGACACTAGTGAGGTAGAAGCAGCACTTGTGAATTAAAAACAGTCCTAGAGACAGCCTTTGGACATTACTTGCAGCAAGACTGATTCCTATCATCTTATCAGCCAAAGCATATGACTGCAGAACACACTAAGAGCTGTCAGGCTGTTTCCACAACTATGACACAGAAATGACCAGCAGATTATCTGCTTGAGTACAGAAGGTCAGCACTCTTGCTGGGATCTTGGAATACAGGGAGGACAAATTCCTTTTTGTTACCAGGTACAAGTTAAATGGGAAAAAAAAAAAAGGAAAAGCAATCGATTTTAATGAGTGACTCCAGATTTACACTGCTACAGCTGAGACCAGAGCTTGGCTCATTGTGCGTAGATATATCTATGAATAACCTTCTTAACCTGTTGGAAAGCTAATGACGGAAAATGGTCCCCATAAAAGTATATATATTACAGCTGTGTAAATATATTAAAAAACCCTAAACTGTCAGCAGACCTGCTGGTAGATGTATGAATGCCTCAACAAGATCTCTGTAGTCCACATAGCTTCATTTTTATCCTCTACATAGACACACACACATGCACACACCTGTTTAGACCTAATAACATTTAGAGTACAAAACTCTTTGATCAGTTAGCTCCTCCAAGCAAACAGGATCCGTGGCAGAATACATGCTACATTGTACTGCTTATGAAACACATTTTATAAGCTTTACCTGGCTGCCAGCTGTAGAATTCAGCAGGCAATCTATATAACAATCCCCAGGCCTAAGAAACAGAGGGTCTTTTTTTCTCCCTTCATATCTTCCAGGGGATAACAAGAGACAGCTTATGATGGCACCGAAGTCTCCCCATAAATGCCCCAGCAAGACTGGAGAACCTCCTTGTTTTCTAGCTCCATAAGTTGCTTTTATCATGGGTTAGTGGCAAATTTTTAGGGAGCAAGTAAGAAACATGGAGTAGGTGTCTTTAAGTTTCTCTGCCCCTTGGTATTACTACTGGAGAGATGTGAATGACAAATTCAGGGCTAAATCCTGACCCAAACTTGTACGTCCACTATTTCAGTGGAAAAAAAGGGGGGTAAGGGAGGATTTGACACATACTTCTGGTATTTTTAAAAGCTAATAAAGTGGTTAAATGTCTATAACTGAGCAGCTATAGTGAATAGTTTTTTTGGCAAGACTGTTAAGACATATTTACAGCATGCAATTGGAAAATAAGCTTGTTATATGTTATAAATAAACTATTCTCAGTGACAGATTAAGAAAATATTGGATATGTACAAAATGACAGCATTAAACAATGAAAGTATTTCCTGAGGAGCTGAGCCTTAGCAAAAGCCACAGACAAAATATTTTTAGTGGCATTCCAACACTCTGTGTTTCAGAGCCATTTATAACAGAGCTCATTATGAGATATTCCTTTCTGCTACAGGCCACAGCTGGATATACCAAAAAATTAAAGAAATATTTACCTATGAGAAAGAGTCACAGTACCTGGCTTTATTTCATACAGATAATTTCTCCTCTTCAATCCACCACGTGGGTTCAAGAGAAGAATTTGCCCTTGTGTCTCCAAATCCTTAAGTCCCTGCCTCTCCCAAGAACTGCTATAAATCCAGTCATTCCCATGTGCATGACCAAAAAATCACAGAAAAAGGCTTCTGCAGAAGCCTGTCAGGGTAGGAGGATACCTGTACCTGTGGGCTGTAATTGCCTGCTCCCCTTACATCCTCCTACAGCACAGTAGCTGTGAACTCTCTTACAACACATGCAAAATGGATCCTGACTTCAGCTATTGTGCTGGGCATGAAAACTAGCTTTCAAGTGAGTCATGCTGCTAAAAGCTCAGGTATACTTTCTTGTCTCTTTAGAACAGCTAAACCCAACCACTAAACAAATTGTAGCCCTTAAGGACTCAGATGGGATGGTGAGGTGCAAGGTGAAAGGAAGAGAGCACAAGTGTGAAAATGCATTGCCTCTGAGCAGCAGTAGCTTGAATACCTTGAGGGCATTAGGAGGAAAATGCTCAGAGAAGGCACTTTGCGGGTTTTCTAAAAGGTAAAAGCATCATTGCCTGCGAAGCTGCCTGCAGGTACTGGTCAGCTGTGCTATCGTGCAGTGGCACCAAGAACTTTGGCTGCTTCGCATTGGGCATGCATCCACATTAACAACGTTTGTGCTGGTCTGCCTTGTCCTTTGGCTCATGACTCAAACCAGAACTCCAAGCATTTTGCTTTTAGGAACTGCTTTTTAGCAGTGTTTTCCCCCTGCCAGGCTATGTTTGTTCTTCTGGGGTTTTCACCATATTCATTCCCATCAGGGCAGATGGTACAGTCTGTTACTGACCTGGAAAAGCTGCCCTAGGGAGAAGAAATAAGTTGGGAGGAAGCAGAGATGTATCATCACTTTGCTCAGGGTACATCTCAATGGAGATCTAGATTCAGTTTTCCTTCCTTTCTCCCCTTTTCTGTGTGAATGGTGTTGACAGTGTGTGTGTGTGTGTGTGTGTGTGTGTGTGTAAGTCTGCCAGGCTTCTGCAGCTGCCTGGCTGGTGATCCTCTCCTAGGGAGCACACATGCAGGTAGAGCTGCCAGTTGGCTTCCCTAGCTGGGCTTGCTGTATAAATATGGACACTCTTCACATGTTTGTCTTTCTTTTGGAGAATATTAGTTCTTGGGTCTCTGGGTGGCTGCAAACGAGAACATACCGAGTGCCACCTTGTCTTCTCTCCCTCTGTATGCACCTCTGTAAGCTGACTCTAAGCACACCCAACCACCAGTTGTATATAGAGATGTGTGTAAATCCATGCCACTGTATGACAACAGCCCTGTCCTGGAAGTTAGAGAAGAAGAGGATCTCTTGGATCAGTTAGTTTGATGACTGGGGGTGCAACACAGTTTGAAATAGTAAGCTGTAGCTGTGTAATAAAATGTCAAGGAGGCATTCCCTGTTTTGGTTTGTTGTTGTTTGTTTGTTTGTTTAAGATCTTATATTTCTTCCATGAAAGACCATTGATGAGCTTCAATGTCAGATGAATCTCATTTCAAATTCTTCATAAATAAATAAATAAACACCAGTTGTTCTAATCAGGGTGATCCAGCTTTTTCTGATGGTAAATTTTAGATCCCAACCTGGAATTTATAGTGGTGAGGCTTGGATTTAAAAAGATATGAAAGTATTCATACTTTCATCCCCTCCTTCTAACAGACAGAAGCACAGTGATGGCAGATATTCTGAGCTCATAGAAAGATTTCACAGGCCTATCCAAACCTGTGATTCTCCTGCTGTTCTGAATGATATGTGCTGTGAAAGCTACAGAGTAAGCAAAGCTGTTGCAATGGCCAGAATTTCCTTATGAGATCATTCCAGTAACTTGAAACTTAACTACGAAATCAGGTGATTCCTTACAGAAATATATTAATTATGTCTTTTTTCTTTTCCCAGGACTGCTAATGTACTGTAGCCAGGTATATTTGCTAATTGGTGCATGCTTTTTCCATGAATCATATCTCATTTTGATGCTAATTGCATAATAATTGAGGCATATTTTAGATTAGACAGGAGCAGTCAAATTCTATTTATACATTCTATTTATATTTATATAGTGTAAAACCAGAATAGTTTCTCTAGGATTTATTCTCCCAGTACAAAAGTTCACCTCCACTGGCAGGGTAACAGCAGGAGACAAAAGGCTGAGTCCATAAACCATGTAGAAGAAAAATGAAACTTAATAGAAAGATTACTGTGTTAAGCAATAATTAAGATATTACATGTTCTAATGTATCTGTATTTACTGTGTGTGGTTACATGCACAAGAAAAAATACTTTAACTGTGAAGGTGGTGCAACAACAGCTGGAAGAGGTCGTCCAGAGGAGTTGTAGAGTCTTCATTTTTACAGGTATTCAGAACTCTATTGGTCATGGTCCTGAGCCAACTGCTTTAGTTGTAGGTTTGGACTCTATGATCTCCAAGAGGTCTCTGTCAACCTCAACCATTTTGTAATTCTGTGAATGTGTAATTCCAGGGTCCAAAGGAAAGTTTAAGAAAAGATAAAATACACTTTTTTTTTTCCTTAAAACTTGTTGCTTTAAAGGCTTCAGCTTGCTCCAGGAACAAATAAAAGATTTTTTGCCTTATAGATTTTTTGCATGGAAAGTTGTAGTAAATGTGAAGTGAAGCAATAACACAACAAAGAAAAATTGTTGAAGGTAAATAATAAATTTGGGAATACCTTCTCCTTTCTTCCTGGATCTCATAGCCAAAGTAAATGGCACAGCAGCAGAAATGAATGCTGGAGGAAGGTGCTACATTCAGGAAGCATTAATTCTTGTTAGCTGAAAGCATAATCAACAACCATATAGAAGAATAGAGAGTCACCAGTATTGTTCTGCCCTTTCAAATTCTGCTGTTGCCATAATAGGTATGGTGACTCTCATATTCAGGACAACTAGCTAAAGGGCAATAATAGTCAAATTCCTTCAATTTTCCCTGTAATTAGAATAATTATATATCCTACATGCCTATATCCCAAGCTGCGATCATGCTAGGAAAATAATTTTTTTTCATGAAAATCTTATTAAGCTGCATCATCATTGGTATTAATCTTTCCCTGTTAAAATCTTTTTTATTTCTAATAATTGAAGTCCAATGTATTGTGCTTTCTGTATTGCAAAATCCATTGGTATTTTCCCTCAAGGCAGAAGGTCTGAAGCAGCTGTCAGTGTAGAAAAGTCTAACTGTATAAACCATTTGAATTTCTCTTCAGTTTGATTCTAAGCAACAGCTGCTTTAATCTACTTCACAGCACATTATGTTTGTAAAACAATGCAAATTGGGCTGTGTTTCGGTGGTTGACCTGCTTGTCTGGCAAGTGTTAATTCAACAGTGGTACAGTTTTACTGTCATATTTATAAAGAACAACTGATTCATCTCCTGGGAATTCTCTGTCTGGATGTTTTCCACCTTTTGTAGTATAGTAATAGATTGACTTCAGTTGGAGTAGAAGGCATTTTCTTCCCGTGGAAACATACATATCTGACCAAATTTTTAGCTGCTGTATTTCTTGTGTAATCCAGTTAAGGGACAGAGTGATATGCGTTGTGTGTGATCTTACCTTGTGCACAGATATTTACAGGGCAGGCCTGAATGGAATATTCCTGAAAATATTTACTGTACCTAGCAGTCATCCAAGTCAGAGTAGCTATTTTTGCACAAACATCCTTTGTATGTTTCACTTACTCTGAAAAGATTAAAAAACACCAAGAATTTTTTCCTGTCTGCTTTAATATTTTATTTTCAGAAACCTGATATGAATAAATGTATGGTTTCACTTTATTCTTAGTGTATGCCTAAGATGTGTGTCCTTTCTATTTCCACAGTATTCCTTTAATTTGCTATTTTTCCCCCAGCCAGTTTTAAATAGTTTATATTTCAATTAAGCTTGAGATAGATGTGAGCAAAACCATTTGAGAATAGTTTTGCAAATTCTGATTGACTTTTCTCATCTTATGCTCATATGTTCATACATCTTTGCTGTTCAATGAATTTTAGGTGCTTGCTTATTTGAAGAGCAGGGAATTTCTACTTTTTAAGTGAATATACTCATATATGTAACAAACATGCAGGTGGCAAAAGCTGTCCAATGGTGTGCTGTTACAGTAGTTGGTGCTATTACAGATATCAAAACTTCTTAACTTTGTTTATAACATTTTTAGACACCTAAAAGCAATGCAGTGCCAATACACGGTCAGGAGAACACTGACAGGCAAGCTGTGGTAGGTCTTGCTGAACTGGTTAAATCAGCACTTCTTCCAAGAAGATATGGCTCCCAATTAAAGAGATGGCAGAATAGAGCATTTTACTGCACCTCAGCTGTTCCATTTTACAGCCCTGTACATGAGCTTAACTGAGCAATAGAAGTTGTTTTGCAGTAAGACACCAGATTATGAGCTGGAGCAGCTGAGGTGCAGCAGGTTTTGCTGTATCTGGAACAGAAGCAAGAATTTCTGGCAGAGGGTCAATAACAAACAGCTGGGATGGGGCGAGAAGAGGCAGTAAGGTCTTAGCCACCACAGCTGTTTGCTTAGCGAATGTGAGTCAGAGCCTTGAGAGAAGCATATATTCAAAAACAGTTGAATAGTTCATGAACAACCTGTAGCCTGAAATACATTCACAGGGAGTATTTGCTGGACAGCTGAAAAAGATGAGTAAAAGTACCCATGTCTGCTCTTGGATCACTTGCACAGAGAACAGAAGGCTATATCTGTAGTATAAAATTTTCTTTATGAAGTTCAAGGTCTTGTACCTGGAGTGTGAAGGTAAAATATTTTGAATGGACGTTGGTTTTGTAGGGTGTGTCCTTGTAACCAGTATGTCCCTGGCACTTTGTAAAATGAAATCCATTCAATGTTCCTCTGAAAATGGTGCTTGCCACGTACGGTACAGACATAGTTTATTAGGAAATAACATAAAAGAATTCAGAGGATATTGAGGAAAAGAAAAACTATGACATCAGCCAAAAAGACTCTCAGTGTCAAAATATTCACTGTTTTTACCTCTTTTCTTCTGATAATTCCTGAACCTTGTCTACAGAGAGGCACTCACAGATCTTTATTTATTTATTGACATGCATATCTATAAAACATGTGACCTCTGCCCAAGCACCTGGTTGGATTTCCATTCAAAAAAATCTAATAAATAATTCACAACATATTACCAACAACTCTAGAGAAAAGAAAATCCTGAAGCTAATTAATATCCAAGAGTGTAAAAGCCCTCTAGAAACTTCAGGTGTAACCAATTTCCCCACTAAGTCTCCTAAGAAAAGAAGTATGTGGATTTTCTTATGAAGAAACACAAAAAAGCTTTGCTCTGTGCCCTAAAGTCTAGAAGGACTAGCAGTCCAGCTGGAAACAAGTTCTAGAGCTGAGCATTTTTCCTGGCAAATATTTTCCTGTCCATTACTGGAACTGGAACTGACAACAGAAACACTCCAGGTGAACTCAATGGCTTAAAAGATAAAGCAAAGAAAAAAACATGTCCCAGACCACTTAGGCCTTTGTAACTTATGCCAACATGTTCAGTGTTATTGCTCCACAAACAAAACTTTATAGACTGCTTTAATAAAAAATGCACTCGGAACTAAGAGTAAAATGGCCATGGAGTTCATTTATGACGCAATAAAAGTGAATTAGTCACGGAGCAATATTATCAGGCAAAATCAAGTCAGATTTACTTATTCAAACACTTTACAACCTGGAAAGTAAAAGACAATAATTTATAAAAAGTTTTATGTCTTGACAATAAAACCTTTAAACAGCCAGATACATTATCTTGCATTTAACGTAGGGGCAAACAAGCTAAAAGCTGTTTAGAAACCTGCAGAACTCAATGACTTATACAGTAAGAGTCCAGCAGATGAGTAAAATTTATAGAGATCTGCTGACATAGGCTGGATGATTCAGACCTTGTGACACATGCCCTCGTGTTAAAGCTCAAGAAGCTGACACTGGTCAGAGATTTGCAGGGTTGCAAATGTGCAGGACTTCTCTATGCAGTTCAAACCTGTTGGGTGCAGTACTGTTTCAGCAGCTGCTTTGCTCCTTTGGTCTCATTAGGAAGGGAAATCTTTCTTTGTCCTGTAGGGATACTTTTCCACAATTCCTTTATGACTCTCTGCCCTTTCCCCCCCGCCAGACCATTATTGTCTAATGGGAAACAATGGCATTGTTTGATGGGGGCTTTACCACTCACTGAAGATGGTGGAAACTCATGTCCTTAGTTCTACATTAGGGCAATTGTGTTGGAGAAATGAATTTCAAAATGTCTAAGGGGAGTTTAGAAGACATTGCTGAATCTTGGGAAGAATTACAGAGAAACACTGGGTATATAGAGAGGACACAATGGTAGGTGAGAAGGAAAAATACACTGCTTCTACGCAAACCCGAAACATTCAAAATGCATAACTAATCAAAACTCCCATAAAATTCTAATTCATTTAGAACATTTTCTGCTGTGTACCTCATTCAATAAAATCTCAGAACTCCTGATGTCCAGTGGCCTGTAAAGCCTAAAATACAGGAAAAATCCGAAAATCCCCCTTCCTAGTGACACAAAAGTAATTATTCCCTCTTATCAAACAAAAGACAAATTCTATTATTTGTCTTCTCCTATGTCTGCTGACTAAAATCACTGCCATGGGTACAGCCCCTACAGTGCAGATGGGCCAAGCTAAGGAGGACCTGCTGAGAGGAGTTCTGCTCTACTTGCTTCCCAGCTCTGTAATTTGTGGATAGGTCTCTATTCAAACACCCTTTTGGATAAAATCAAACAGCTTGGAGTTATCTATGCATTTATATTCAGTGTAGGACCATTGCTTAAAAATGACAGAACAAATTTACTCAGAGCATATCCAGAGCATTCTTTGTGTTCGAGCTTGTGCCTTACTTCATAAAGAAGCTGATATGAGGTTGTTTATTGCCTGTTTGCTAGAAATGCAGCTCATTATTCTGAGATCACACCTTCAGAAGCAGATTTTTTACCACATCTTTTCTGTTGACTCTGACCTGAGTTTTCCTGATAATCAGGCTGATGGTATAAACCCACTCTCCTCAGCACAGACATTTCTGTTTTATTTGCTTCTTTTTTTTACAACCAAGTGATCATTCTTACACAAATAGCAATAGCAGTTAATTTGAGATGTGTTCCCTAGCACTATGAACAGCATGGGTGTCTTTTTTTTCTCTTTCCTGAAGGATGTTTTGAGTTGGTACCAGTGCCACCTGAAGTGTCTG
>NW_008236636.1:864433-889197 GCF_000691975.1 Corvus brachyrhynchos | reverse complement strand
ACAAAGCACAGATAAAACAGAGAGGAACCTCTCCATGAGGTCCTTCCTGCTGCATTGCTTCATCAATGTTTAAGGATAGGGAAGGACCTGCTGTGGGGCCCCGTGGATGGTGCAACAAAGCCTGCAGACCTCACAGGTCCAGATTGGCTCCCAGGAGGGCACTGACTACCACCCCCTCATGAGGAGGGCCTGAGACACCAGAAACCCTCTTGTGCTTCCCAGCAATCTCCTAAAGCAGCCATGCTGCCCAAGAATTCACAGGGAAAACTCCCCAGGGTTGTGAATACAGCTACAATCTTTAGTCCAGCAGTCTCTGTACTGGTCAATAAGAGATGATGTGCTGACTTGAAGCAGTATTTACTCCTGTTATCTCTTGCTTTTATATTTTTCTGTACAGATTGTAACTCTACAGACAGCATATTAAGAGTCTATGTAGAATATTTCTGCTACCACAGATATGATCACCAAATCTTTGTTGTGCAACTCCTTTCTGATCCTCCATAAAATCTCTTGCTCTTTGTACTTCAGAATGTGGCACAGACATCCACTGATATCAGTGACCTTTCAAATCCCATCCCAGAGTTTTCCCAAAGGACAGATAAATCAGTCTACCAACACTGTGACAGTCAGAAATGTAAGCTTTATATCAGTAAATGACATTCACTGTGTTTCTTCCAGTAGGCTCCTTGTACAGGGCACTGAAGGTCTGCTCCACTGCGTTATGCATAATCATGACTAAGACCAAACAGAATATTCCATTACTTGAGAGTGTCAAGACATCTATCTTTTTAGAATGGCATGGGCATGTTGAACTGTGATTAAGATCTTTGCTCCTCGTTGAGATATTTCCAAAGCTCTAGCAAAAAAAGCTTGTAAAAATACAGATGAATACTTTCATTCAGCCTCCTGGGATAAAATTAGATCTCGCATAGATCTATGCTGCTCTTGAATTTTCTGAATTCAGTCATTTTTTGTGAAAGACAAGGGTGATTCTTAACTAACTTCACCCCAGATAAAGTTAAGTGTATATACAGTTAAGTGTAATGCAAAAGAGTGGGCAGATGGGCTCCCTGCCAAAAGAATGGAGGCAAGTCTAGTTCGCAATTTAGCTTCTTCTAAACCAGATGTTTAAGTCATCGCAGCAGAGCACCCTGAAAGTGGCCCTCTCTACTGTGTAACAAGGCCTTCCAGAAAATTAAGACCTCCTACTATTTGACAAGTTCAATCCACCCTAGCTCTAAGAAACGCAATCCCTATTTTATACACTTAGGCCATCCCATGTGTTATTTCTATTATTGTATCTCTGTTTTACTGGACCAGATTTAATAGAGTTGTAATTTAGTGCAAAAATATTAGCCATGAGAAAGTATTGACAACAAGCTGTGAGCAGCTGGCAGGAATGACCAATCTTTTTCCCTGAAGCATTTTGTAAGATTAACAGGAAATTGGTAGAGGCAGGAGGCAAGGAACGAACTTGGTTAAATCCGGTACCACTGAAGGTGTCATCATGGTTAGAGTTGTGTGTATGGAAAACAAAACCCTGAGTTCACAAATAATAACAAAACTGCCTACAAGCCTTTCTAGGGCACATTTATGAATTTAAGTTTACTTTTACGTATCTCATAATTTTCTGCTTCTAACAATTTTTGTGTAAGCATCATGGTCTATGAATTCATCTACCCACATAAAGATAGAGGAAAAAGTTAGTATGAACTCAGTGCATTAAAGGAATCAAGTACTTCACAGAGGAAACAGACCGCATTTCAACTTATTTACTAGTGAGTGAACAAAACGTTATAGCAGAGGATTTATTATAATGCAGAAAGTAAAGATGGGTAAGAATCTGATTTTAAAAATTGCTGAGTGACAAAAAGGCTGTTTGGGAATGATAGGCTCCATGGGAAACATGAAATACTGTGCAAAAACTGCACTTACAACAGTGTCTGTCATGGCACTGCCCATGGGACTAAATAAATACAACAGCTACACTCACTTCCATTACCTCTGATTTTCCTTTGGTTTCTAAGACTAAACTGAATGATGAAATTTTCTGCAAATATAACATTTTCCTTCCTTCAAATGCTTTCTGGTATATCTGCCGGTGCTTATCATCACAGTAATTTGTCAATAAAGAAAAAAAGACACGTAGTATTTCAGTCCTTGGTGTACTATTTCTTTAATCTGGTTCTTTGCTATAGAAAGTTCAGTCAGATGTTAACTACTATGAGCTACTGAAGTGATAACAAACAAATATTACTGAAAAGCTTTGCAGCTCAGGGATCAAGTTTATGGCATTATTCTTTTGTGATGTCTGGTTCAAAGCTTGTGAACAGCCAACACAATAGTAAAATTAGGTAACAGGTAGAATAAAAAACCTGTCTTGAATATTTCACACTTGCTTGTGTCATGTCTGCAAGATTTTTCTTTTTCTTCCTGCTGTGGATTGGTGTCTGCTTTAGTTACAGATCTGACAGGACATGCTCTAGATACCTAAGCAGAAGCATGCAAACCAGTGTTGTGCAATCCTGGATACTGTTGGAGGCAAAAGCAATAGTTCCGGAATACCTCAACAATGGCTGTGACACAGCTGCTTCTGTGCTACACAGCTTGAGTTGTTGGGATGAAGAATACGCTTTTTGACCAGAAGCATTACATTTTGGAGACTGGTCCCTTGATGCACAAAATGAAATTTCCCCGCTTCCAAAGTGCTGAAGGCTACATGCCAGGTGGTAACTACAGTTAATGGAGACACTTAGGAAGTTTAGAGTTCACTTCCTCTCCTCTCAGATCAGAAATCTGATATAGGCATGATGAATGAATTTGCCTTTGTCTCTCTATTGACAAGCAAGGATGTAAATGGCCACTTTCTTCAGCTCACGTGTGTATGTGTAACTTTAGATGTTATGGCTTCTGTTCATTGAGGCTTACTCACCATAGTAATTTACTTCGGTAAGTCACTGATTTTAAAGTATTTCCAACAAGGATGACAGTTGCTAATGTGACTGTAAGCCCACAGAGGGTCAAGATGACTGTGTCTGATCTGGACTAGATACTTACTCAGTCTCTCAGTTTCTTTAATGTGTTTCATAAGATCAGACTTCACACAGCACCTTCTTTGTCTTGGTCCAGAGCCATGCCTATTAAAAATGATATCTTACTGGTACAGTAAAAGTTCCATTTACTAGTGTGCTGAACATTTATTTTTTTCTTATTATTATAAAGAGATTGCTGGTAAGCCTAAAATTAGATCTATCAGTTCTGTCTTTTTGTTTGTGAATATATATGAGCTTGTCACACGAGCCCTCTGTTCTGCCTGTCCAGTCAGTTCTTGTAAGTATAGACACTGATGCAAATATCATAATAAGAGTCATGCTCTCAAGTCTCACATACTTCACTACCTTGCCTGCACACAAAGGTGAAGCAGAGTGGAGTGGTAGGGTGGTGTGACCTGCACATATCTGTACATGCCTTATTCCCCCGGGTTTGCTGTGGCCACGATACCATGAGGAAAACTGAATTTTAGCAGTACTGCGCATTGTCACTGGGGGGAATCTTGGTTCTGTAGGGCAGTGAAAAAAAATAACATCATCAAATGGATGGATGCTTAAAAATGGGACCTGTCATTCTTCATAATGTCAATCTTAACTTGAACTCAGTCCTTCTTCCAAACATGCAGAGCTATGAATGACACGAAGGATTCACATTTGGCTGGTGGCTGGCAGCCACAGCGTACAGAGGCAGAGTGCAGCTATTGTTTTGTATTGATGTAACTTTATTACAGAGCTGCTTAATGTTTTGCAGAGAACCTGGAGGGGAAAAAATCACAATGGGTGTTAAAATCAAGCCTACTGGGAAAATAATTATATCTCTTGCCCATAATCTTAAAACCTCTGTAAGTCAGCTTCTGTGATCTTGTATCTCTTGCCAGCAGAAAATGTTAAGAGCTTTATCTCTCTTCCTTTTTCCATTTCATAGTGCTCCATTGGAAGGTGGAGAATATTCTTTATAGAAAGACAGGATATCACTATTTTGTTCTGTGTTGCCTATGATTGTAGAGATCGGACTCAATTGTGGCCAGCGTTCAGCCTTGTACATGCATGAGGTTACGTATTAAAGAAAATAGAAATCTGTGAATCATTCCTCAAGCTCTGGATTATTTTCTAAAGCACTCCAAGAAGATCTCGTAAGACTTAGAAAAATTGCCAGTACATTCCCAGCACTCTAAAGGCATTCTGAGGCATAATATGGAAAAAAACCAAAGGTTTAAATTTCAACTGTCAGGCTTGCTGTGGAATATTGATGCAGATGTTCAACTTAGTAATGGAGGATGCGGATGAAGGGACAGAGTGTACTTTCATCAAATGTTCTGATGATACAAAACTGTGAGGAGTTGCTGATAGACCAGAAAGCTATATTGCCATTCAAAGGGACATTGACAGGCTGGAGACTTGAGCAGAAAGGAACATCATGATATTCAACAAAGGCAGATGCAGGGTCCTGCACCTGGGGAGGAATAACCCCAGGTACCGGCACAGGCTGGGGGCTGACCTGCTGGAAAGCAGCTCTGTGAAAAAGGAGCTGGGGGTCTTGGCAGACAACAAGATGCCTATAAGCGAGCAGTTCGTCCTCATGGCCAAGAAGGCCAATGAGATCCTGGGGAAGAGCATTGCCAGCAGGATGAGGGAAGTGATCCTGCCCCTCTCCTCAGCTTTAGTGAGGCCACATTTGGAGTCCTATGTCCAGTTCTGGGTTCCTCAGGACAAGAAAGACTAGGAATTCCTGGAAAGAATTCAGCAGAAGTCTGCAAAGATGTTTAGGGGACAGGAGCATCTATCTTATAAGGAAAGACCAAGTGAGCTGGGCTTGTTTAGCCTGGAAAAAGAGGACTGAGAAGGGATAGTATCAATGCATATGAATATCTTAAGAGAGGGTGTCAAGAGGATGGGGCCAGAGGTGTCCAGTAATAGGATAAGGGTCAACGGGCCCAATTTGTAACACAGGAAGTTCCATCTGACGATGGGGAAAAAGTCTTTTGCCTAGAAAGTGAAAAAACGCAAGAACAGTCTGCCCAGAGAGGTGGTGTCTCCTCTGGAGATGTTTAAACCTGCTTGGACATGATCCTGTGCAACCTGCTCCAGGTGAACCTATCATAGTGTGTGTGGGGATTAGACTAGATAATCTTTAGACATCCCCTCTATTCTATGATTAAGATATATGTAATGAAATATGAAATAGTTGAGTAAGTAAAGTAAGATATCATATCTGTATGAGCTACAGATCAGGTAGACCTTAAGAAGCCGTTAAGTCATTATTTTTTTTAATTTGTTTGTTTTTGTTAAAGATCTGTTAACCCCCCCCCACACACACTCCACACCCCGCCTGCTAAAAGATCAAAAGAAAATGGTTGGGATGACAGTGAGGCAAGACAGAGGTTTTTTTGTTTGCTTGTTTTCAGCACTGGACAGCAGAGTGAATGCTTAAAGCTAGATGCCTGAAATTAAAATGGTCCAGGGCTTAAAATAAGGTAATCCTTTCCTCAAACAGAAATCTTACGATAAAATGAAAATGATTTGCAATTTCTGTAAGAGTAGTTTTCTAATAGCCTGTTGGTGACATCGGTAGACAAAGGCAGCCTTGTATCACAGCATAAGCGTAGTGCATATATCGAATTTTGTGGGTATAAAATCATGTCTCATGTATTCTCCCATGTGAGGTGCCCACATCAGGGCAGAGATTGAAAAGGCCAAAGACTTGATGAAATGCTGGTGTTTTGTCAAAGAGTAAAGAGCAAAGCACAGCTTAAGTCCAAAGAATAAATTAAGAAACAACTCCATGTTTGAGACTCTAACTGATTCACTGGAGACGGAAAAGTGGAGACAGACGGAAGGACACACAAAATCTCAAAACATGAATCTAAGAGCCTAAACTACTTGTAGAATAAAAAAAAAAAGGCAATTTTCTGCAAAATGCTAACAAATCCAACAGAGTTTTTAAAGGTACCTTCTCAATTAGGTGACCATCAGCATATTTTGGTGCTGCTTATGCCAAAGTCTACAGTGCACTGGTGATTCTAGCTGACAGTAGAGTCTAACTGACAGTGAGAGAAGACTGACAGATGTTTTTTTTGCCTGCTGAGAACTACAGTTGTATGGAACTCTCTGGACTATTTGAAATAATGATGTGTTACCCAGAAATTATGCTGTTCTCAGTTAAATACTCCTCTCTGTTTCTTAGGGTAAGGGAGAAAATGTGCCTCATCTTGGAGTAAAAGCAGATTTTGCTGTACGCCACCAGGAAATCAAATTTGTGTTCTTTATGAGGAGGCCTCCCTGTTGGGCACTTTAACAGCTCAAAGTCAACCATCATCTGCGGGTCTCTGAGGCAGTTTTCTTCCATCAGATGAAGACAAACAAAAATCTTACAATCATTCATCCCCATTCTAAGTGTTGTGGCGGCTAATAATTTGGAAGCAATATTAAAAGGGTCTCCTGCCCCACTGATATTAAAGATTGAGTGGAAGATGATACAAAAACAGTGGAGTGTACACTAAGTACTGCCTGGGAGCATGAGACATCACCTGTAGACTGTCATTCCACTACTCCAATGGAAAAAGACATCTGCTGACCTATTAAGCATAGGCAAAACCATGCAGAATAGGTTTCTGGCTAGCCCCACAAACTTATCCCAGGGGTCTAGATGAGGTTCCTTTGTCTGCAAGGATCTCTTGATAGGGAATGCAAGATGAAGATATAATTCCTGAAGCCATGACTAGCACCCTTTTACTTTGAATAAAAACCTTCCAGAGTGAGAGACAGACAGTGGTCTTAATGAGAGGAGAATCCTAACTGTGTCTACGTTTACTTGTTTGGGTGCCACTTAATACCTTTCTTTGTCTATTTAAGTTGTCTTTCAAAATCTTCCACAAGCTTTATACTGGCAAATGGAAAGACAAGGCCTTGATGCTAGTCATGTGGGCTCTTGGGTCATGACACATTTTGTGACAAACTCTCCAGCTATGCTTTTCTCTTAACAATGAGGAATGGTTTTCTCAATAATAAGTTATCTAAAATCAAGACTAATTCAGACAAAATTAAAACTAGATTGATGTTTTATTCAGAGATTTCTAGTCTGTTCCCTCCTTCCTCCCATCTATAGGAAAGGAAGGTAAGATAAGGTACCAGTACAGCAGAACACATTTCCTTCCTGTTGACCTCTGATTCCTACAGGCAGAGTGCAGGTGGGAAAATTTATCACCTCTCTTCTCATTCCTACTTGTCAGTTCAGGGAAGGGAGACTCTGGGCATAAGAGAATCTTTTTCCCCACATGTCTTAGATACAAAATGCTGTCAACCTTGATGTGGATGTATTAGTTTAATAGTGACTACAGAAGATGGTATTTCAGCCCTCTAAGAGACAAATGTTTTCTCAAAGGGCTCTGTATAGTCCCTCTGTAGATAGCTGTAGCGGGTTCAGTTTGTAAACCAGGCAGAAACACCAATTAAATGTAGTGGTTTGGTACAAAATATCCATTACTTACTTATTTACCTTCTGTGAGATAAGAATTAGGAGAAAGCAAAGCAGGCACAAAACTTAAAAGAATATAAAGAAGTTTATTAATAGACCTAAAAGAAAGAAAAAAAAGTCAGACAAAACCTTCAGAACACTTCTCCTCCCCCCACCTTTCACTCTTCTCCCGCTGACAATGTAAAAAGACGACCCTTGAGATTTTCAGTCAATTTACCACTTCTATAATAACCTTTTTCAGCTCACTTAGGGAGAGGAGTCTCTCTTGCTCATGCTATGGAGACATCCCCATAAGAAGTTCTTTCATGGCTTCAATGTCACAGCCAGACAGCCACCTGGGTTGGTTCCCTGGTCGCACATGAAAGTCCCTTCCCTCGTCTTACAGCTTTCCCCACAGCTGCTTTCGAGGGTCCAGTCTTGAGCTACTGGGGTACCATTTTAAGGATGAGCTGTTCTCATGATAGGTTCGCTTCACCTATCTCTGGGAGCATCTTTATCTCTAGGAATAGAGGCCCTCCCCCTCCCCTGGGAGCAAAGGTCTTCATCACTTTCATCTCTAGGAACAGAGGTCTTCTCCTTCCCTGGGAGCAAGGGTCCTCATCAAATTACAGCTACTGTCATTTGCTTATTTCAGCACAGGTACTTTTGCTCACAATTAGAGTAATTAATTTTTTCAGCACAGGTACTTTTGCTCACCATTGCAATTTGAACGCTCCATTCCCCCATGCTTTCATGAAATTACAACAGGTACTCTCATGTATCATAGTCCATCACCATAGCTTTACAACAGAATATCAGCTTCTAGGCTTGAAGCATCTCCTCTTTCTCCTCTCTCAGGGTTTCAGCCCTTCCTTTTTTACTGACTTTGGTGTCTCTGTGGTGTTTTCTTCACTTGCCTCCACATTTCCTCTTCCTCTGGCTCGGGAGAGGATTGATGTCTGCAGGCTTCATCTGTTCTGGAGGAAACTTACAGCACTAAAGGGTAAATCTCACTCGGGCTTTGCAGCTGGAATTCGCTTATCACTGTTGGTCACATGAGCTTTGCCAGACAGCGGGCCAATTTCGGCCGCACCAGGGGCTGCCTGCACGGAGCAGGGCTGTGGGGGGGGCCGCAGATGGAACAGGGCCATGCCTTGGACGACCTGGCCAGGCCAAGCAAGGCCCAGCCTGGCCCCGCTGGGCTGCCTGCAGGCCCCCCCTGCTACCTGTCTGAAAGCCGGAAGACAAGAAGAGCTTTCCAGGGGTTTGTTAGTTCTTAAATGTGGACCACAGAGGCGTGTCAAGCTTCTTAAGTGGCTTAAAAAGTTGCCAATATTCAAACTAGCCAATTGATTGGTTCTGTCAGGTCATAGAGGAAGCTGTAAGCACTTCTTTGCAAGAGAATCACTTCCATGGCTGATGCCTTCTTCACTAAAAACCCAAACTATACTAAACCATGACAATAGCTAAGAGTTACAAGTGTTTTCAAAGGATGATTCCTTGAATCATAGAATGGTTTATGCAGGAAGGGACCTTTAAAGGCCATCTAGTTCCAAACCCCCTGCCATGGGCAGGGACACCTTTTGCTAGACCAGATTTCTGAAAGCCACATCCAACCTGGCTTTGAGCATTAGTAGGGATGGGACATTCATAACTTCTCTGGGCAACTCTTTCTCTGGTTAGCACCACCCTCACAATAAAGAATTTCTTCCTTATATCTAATGCAAACCTACTCTCTTTCAGTTTAATCCCATTTCACCTGTCCCATCACTACATACCACTGTGCAAAGTCCTTCTCCAGACCTCCTGTAGGCTTCCTAATGGAAGGGGCTATAAGCTCTGATTCCTGGAGTCTTCATCTCTCCATAATGAACAAGTCCAACTCTCTCAGCTTGTCTTCATAAGAGAGGTGCCCCAGCCCTTTGATCATCTTTTTTGTCCTCCTTTGGACTTGGTCCAACTTGGTCCATGTCCTACCTGTGTTGAGGACCCCAGAGCTGGATGCAGCACTGCAGGTGGAATCTCACCAGAGTAGAGTAGAGAGGCACAATAATCCCCCTTGACCTGCAGTCCACCACATGGTTGGTTTTCTGGGCTGCCAGTGCACATTACTGGCTTGTGTTGTGCTTTTTGTCAACCAAAACCCTCAAGCTTTTTTCTTCAGGGTTTCTCTCAATCTATAATCAAAAATTAAGTGTGTAGAACAGAGATGGGATGAACCCTCTAGAGGAGCAATGTTCTCTGCACTGTCTGTTCAAATAACTCTTTCAGTTTAAACCCATTTCACCTGTCCCATCACTACATACCACTGTGCAAAGTCCTTCTCCAGACCTCCTGTAGGCTTCCTAATGGAAGGGGCTATAAGCTCTGATTCCTGGAGTCTTCATCTCTCCATAATGAACAAGTCCAACTCTCTCAGCTTGTCTTCATAAGAGAGGTGCCCCAGCCCTTTGATCATCTTTTTTGTCCTCCTTTGGACTTGGTCCAACTTGGTCCATGTCCTACCTGTGTTGAGGACCCCAGAGCTGGATGCAGCACTGCAGGTGGAATCTCACCAGAGTAGAGTAGAGAGGCACAATAATCCCCCTTGACCTGCAGTCCACCACATGGTTGGTTTTCTGGGCTGCCAGTGCACATTACTGGCTTGTGTTGTGCTTTTTGTCAACCAAAACCCTCAAGCTTTTTTCTTCAGGGTTTCTCTCAATCTATAATCAAAAATTAAGTGTGTAGAACAGAGATGGGATGAACCCTCTAGAGGAGCAATGTTCTCTGCACTGTCTGTTCAAATAACATAGATGATGACAGCCTCAGACTAGAGGTTTCAATTTTGCAAGGCTGCAGTTAGCTGAGGTGAACCCTATCTAAACTTAAAATTCCAACCACACAGTATCCAGAGCAGCACTTTAAATGATAAATATGGCTGAGTTAAACCCATATGCCTATTGAAACAAAAAGGAAGACATCCATAAAGAAATTTTGGAATTACTAATCTGCCTAGTGGAAGCTGACAAAAATCATCATCCAATAATCAGACATTTACAGGCTGGTTTGTTTTTTTAATTTTTTTTCCCTGCAGATGAGTCATTTGCATGAATAGTCCAAAAACTAGAGTCCTGTTTTTCCTGTTCAAACACAATTTGAATCCTTTAAATTTCTTTTGAGGAAGAACTTCAGTGCTTTCTGATTTTTAATGCAATGTTGCCTTGAGTAATGATTTAATTGTTTAAACAGTCCAAAAATGCAAAAACTGCCTCTAAGGTAGGCCTTATTTAATGAACAGCAAGAAAAAGCTGTTGCAATATATGTTACAGAATTAGCTTCATTGTGGTGAGATCACCAATTCCCTTGTCCTCCTCAGCAGTCTAGCCATTGTTTTCCATGGAACAAATCCTGCCATCTATACTCAAAATTTAATCAGGACAAAAGACACAATAACAACACTAAGAGCAACTTCTGGCAGTGCTCTTCATAACCTGAAGCTGTTTTGCTTTCCTGGCAGTATCGTGCTCCATTTTGCTTGACATGATGATAAAGCTCAGCAAAAGGCAGCGCTGTCGATCCTGAGGAAAGCCGACCCACATCCCTGTCTGCCCACTCTCAGAAGAGGGATGAGAAGGCTTCACTCATTACCTTTACCTCTTTTTAAGGATAGCAGCACAAGAGAGTTTTTTTGAACAGAACATTATGTGTTATCTCTGTGCTTTTAAGTCAGATCTTCTAAAATCCCCTGCCCATTTCTTTTCAGGTGACATTGGCCTCTTCTTCCACAAAGCCTCACCCTGTTTTATCTCCCCTCCCTACCCATAGTTCTTCTTCTCTGCATCGATCTCTTGCCACAGTGACAGTCCTCTTGTTTCCATTAATTGAACTTTGATGGTGTTGAAATAAAGAAAATATCACTGTGTTGGTGTACTGCTGTGCACTGCTTTGGGTAAAAATACACTTTTTTTTCTTTCTGCTATTCAATGCTTCTCTTATTTTAGTGCTCAGTGCTGTCATCTCTTCACTTGCTTCCTCCAACTTGCGTCTCAGCAGAAAGCAGGAAAGGCAGTCAGCTTTTAGCTCAGGATGACCACTCAAATATATAGAAAGAATCAAAGCTTAGTTTCATAATATGGCAGCTATTTTGTTCCTTTCTCAGAATCAGAAGTGCTGAGAATTGCAGAGCAGGCACCGTTGTTCTCCCCGACTTGCTGCAAGCTGCAGTTTGTTGGGCTTTTAAGTGACTCTTTGATTCCACATGAGTAGTTCATGATAAAGGAAGTGATTCAGTGCCCAAAACTCCTATTATCAGGAATGTACAACCTCTTAAGTAAGTCCCTTCTCCTGGATGAAGATAGTGAAGTTGTTAAAAAACTCAAACAAAATAATCCTGCCTATGTT
The DNA here is from genome assembly GCF_000691975.1 of Corvus brachyrhynchos. Taxonomy (NCBI): domain Eukaryota; kingdom Metazoa; phylum Chordata; class Aves; order Passeriformes; family Corvidae; genus Corvus; species Corvus brachyrhynchos. The sequence continues at coordinate 877,311 of NW_008236636.1, read as the reverse complement.
GTAATTAAAAGCCCAAGAGATAACGTGAGTGCCATGCATTGCTTGGGCTGTCAACTGTAAAACAAACACTATCTTCTGCTTTATTGCATGATTTATTTCATTTTTATCTGCTTAAAAAATACTCTTTAGGGATGAGCTGCAGGAGAATGACTTTTGGACAGCTATGGGGCGAAATGAGCACACAATGAAGGGTGACCTTTCAAAGGGAGATTATCTATAAATAGCAATGGTTATCCCTCACAGCCTTCTGACATAAGCCTGCTGGGAGTATGAAAAAGGAGACCCTTTCCACCAGTTCCTCCAACATGATTTTAGATTGGCACATGACATATTTTGGCCATGAATAGCTGATAAGAATTTGCAAAGGGATCAAGCAAAAAGCCTTAGCAGCTGTCTGGCTGTTGATATTCCCCTGGGTTTAAAAATTAGCTCAGAGCTTCCTTCTCTTTGCCCATGAACAATGGCATACACTTTACTATAAAGGTATATTAAGATTTTATGTTTGCAATATGTCACTTTGTGAGCTCATCTATTAAAAAATTAACTATAGCAAATTAGCCAAGCAGTCTCAGCAGAATTTGTTCAAACACCAAAGGGCTTTAGGATCAGACTGCAGTTCTTAACTACTGTTTTAACTTCTGCTCTGCACCATGGATCCATCAAATCCTTTATTTGGAATGAGGAAGAATTGGTATTCCTGGCCATTCACTATTTTTAAAGAGGTGAGTGAATTTATCAGGAAGAGATAATGGACTGTTCTGCTTGTAATGCATATCCTTTGCTTATTTGCCCTGTAATATTGTCATTAAATAGTATTTCAGAGATTCTATTTTGGAAGCTTTCATATGAAGGATAATCTGCAAAGGGACAGAGCATAGAAGATGACAGTTTTAAATGGTCAGATGTGATCAGTGTCTGAACACTTGTGTGTTTGTTGCATGCTTACGTATCTGTATGGTGTTTTAAGGTGCATCCTGTGTGCAGCCAGACATTACCAGCAGCCCTTCCACAAAAGGTAGAACTGCTCTGTGTTCCTAACTGCTGTGGCTTCATGTATGTAGGATAACTATTCTGATAGAAACAAAGCCAAAGCAACTTGGTTACTGTTAGATTCATATTGAATGATTACTGTGTTTATCATCACTACTATAATAATGAGTATTAGTGATCAGGATCTACACAAAAGATTGAGCCCATGCACTACATACTGTTGGTTAACAAAGTAAGAGACAGTCTCTGTTGGAAGGCATTTGCAGCCTAAATAGATGTGCAGGCAAGAGGTGTTATTATCTCCTCTTCACACATGGTGACCAAGATACACTGAGATGATGTGCCAAGGGATACAGGCAAATGTGAGGGGGCAGGGCGGGAACAAGGCAGTACCAAAGCTGGGTTACTGGTTTGCCCTGACTGTGACCCTCCTTGTTGCACCTGCTGCAAATGGAGCAGCTGATGGGCTTCCCTCTGCTTGCAGACAGCCAGTGCATGACAAGCAGCTTCCTCCCCAGCTCCTCCAGGCACGGTGTGGCCTCACAGTTGACTTCTGCGAAGTGGAGCGAGGTTCCTGTGTACCCAGGAAGTATTTGTAATCGGTTGGCTTCACAAAGGAGATTTTTTGATTCTGTCTTGCAGATGTTGTTTTAATGCACATTTGACAGTTGATTCTCTGCTTTAACATCACGATCTGGAAGCTGTTCTCTTTGGATGTTTACAGCTGTTCTTGGGTTTAACAGCAGTGCTTCCTTCAAACCTTTCCACAGTCCAGGATTCCTCCCTGAATTTATTGTGAGGAAATGTTGCCTTTAAAAAAATTAGGATTCTTAGAGATGGGTTAGTGAAAGGCATTATATAATAGCATGCTGGCACTAGAAGCAGATTCTGTGACCCAGAAGGTAGCTTCCAGTCCTGTGTTACTGCTGCCTATGATACAATGACTTATTTTCAGTGCAACACCACTGAGCATTGCAAGTTCTCTTCTGACATGAAAATCCCCTGGATAGTGACAGGGAGCAGATCACTCTTCTGCCATTGCTATCATGTATTTATGCTCAGATGCAACTCCAGTTCAGGATCTGTGTCCTATTGTGACCTCTCCTACAAAGACAGGTATAGAAAATGATCCCTGTCCTGAACTGCCAGGACAATAGGAAATGTTAGCAGATATTAACTGACAATTTACATCTCCTGATTGTCCTTACAGCATAAAATTGAGTGTGGGTTTATCATGCAGCTGTGTTGCTGCTCCACTCCAACTGGCAGGTTAGTTTTTAAATGTGATTTATAACGTGGATCTTGTTTCCATGTTGGAATGCTTTCACATTACTGCATGAAATTTGAATGTGTCTAAATAATGGGAATGCAGTGGTGGTGGCGGCTGGGAGGCAGGGATTATATGAAAGCTGTCAGGATGCTCCGAGCACTGTGCTGCATTAGCCAAGGGATTTTTATGGGCACAGAGGCACAAAGTAACCCCTCTAATCCCTTTCTCACTGGCTTACAGACTCTGAAGAAGCTTAATAATTACAGAGGAATGCAGTCAAAGTGTTTTTAAGGACATATGTGCAGAGGCTTATTTTAGTCATTTCCTAACGGCAAATGCACTGGCGGATTCTCAAGGAGAAATCTGGGCACAAATTTTCCCTTCTCTCAACCCCCCAACAAAAAGATGATTTATGCTTATATCAGAGAGAGGCTTAACCAGTGTGGAGCTGAAGGAATATTTCCCAGCCTGTAGGATTATGGTTTTTCCACAGCCACACCACTCACCCTCTCCTTCTGCATATACAAAGCATATCCCTGTTCTGCTGAGCCTCCCAGATGGGCTTTTTTTTTCAGTGAAAAGGCCAACAGAAAGCCTGGACGTTCCCTTTAAAATATTATCCTATCCCTCTGGAGAAGTATTTCGCCTTCTCTGAAATCACTGGTTCAGCTGATGGTGACTCTGCTGCTTATGTATCGCTATCTGTAAGTATGTCCATAACTGCATACTAAATATATGCATAAGAAGGAGGTGTCCAGGAGCTGTTTCTGTGCTAAGCTTTTAGTTTCACAGCTATGTCATTTCTGGAGGAATCTGCGCCTGAAAGAGAAAGATACAGTGTATACTCTCTCACCCCAGGGAGTTTTTGTGAATTTTTTTTTTCTCTGAGAATCTTTCCTAATTCAAGAATTATGGCATGGATTATCCCTCACTCTCCTTCGAATATAACCTCTTAGGAAAACTGGGCATGAGAAAAACAACAGTAACTGGAAAAGTTCTTGAGTTTTAATGGTAGAGGAGGATAGGAAATATATACTTGTTTTACTTGTTTTATGGTGCATGCTAATGCAGTGCTTGGTATCCCACTGTTGCTTGGAATATAAACTGCAATAAAAATGAAACAAGTTATATCTTATTACTGCATTACTAACTAAAAATGTCCTGTTTGATCAGCTTTGTAGCAAAGATGAAAGTTTGTCCATATGCTTGCCATTTCTCTAAGACAATCCAAAGACCTGTAAATTCATATAAAATATATATGCGGTAAGGATTAGCCTCATCTATCTTGAATCTTCTTTTAAAATTGCAATATTCTGCCAGCACTCTAACTAAATTCTTGGTCCTTTTCTGCTAGGGATGCTAGGAACAGATTGCTCATGTTAGGATTGCAAATTAACTGTAGTTTGAATCCTTAGCATTTGATCCAGTTTACTGTGTGTGAAATTTTGAGATGAAACAACATAAACTAAACCATGATCTGCCTTTCCTGATTAGATATTAAAAACCTGTGGCACTTTCTGAAGAGAGGGTGTTTGATGAAGTGACATGAACCTGATTTTTCTTTCCTGTGGTCTAAAACTTTTTTCCTGGGGAAACTGGCTTTCATTTTACATACTGCTTTCCCACCAAAGGCAAGGTTGTCTGGTTCAAGTGGCCTAAGCAGTTTAGATTTGAGATGACTCAGCAAATCTCTGTTTTCAAGGTGGAATCTAGATACCAAGATGAAGCAATGAGCACGTGTCCCAGCACATGCACAGACCCTTGCTGACTCCTCATGAATGTGGGTGCTACTGACCCACGTGGCGTCCTCTCGTGCTGCTTTCTCTTGCTATGCACAAGACATGCCAGGGACTTAGACAGCAACAGGAAAGAGAGAGCTTCACCCTGCAAATGAGAAGGTCTCCTTCCCTATGTGGTAGCTGCACATCCATCCCTCAAACAGAACTTTAAGTCTGTCTCAGTCTTCACACACCCACAGCATCATCAAAAATTTTTTGTAGATGGCACACAGTAACCTCACAGTATGTGAGATGGGCAGGTCTGTGCCACTCCAATTAACACATCCCAGTTCATGATAACACAGTGTCCTCCAGACTCTTACAATGTGCCATCTAATAATTACTGACTGAACAATGTTTCTCTCGTAACTAGTTCTGTAGACTTCTGTGGAATGACTTTGTGTGAGCACAAAGTCACATTTTTAATTGGAGTTACCTGCTTATTTGAATGTTAGATGCCATTACCCCAAGGTGCTGGATGTAATCTGGTTTTATTCTCTTTGATTGTTTCTAGGAAAAGATGCTTCCTGAGTAGAAGAAACATGAAAGATCAGGAAAGTGACTAACAGCACTAGAACCCTAATGACGCCTATCAAGTGCAATAACTGAAAACACCGAGGATTGTGGCAGGGATAACATAATGGGCTGTTTAGCACAATAACTGCCAGCTATTGTTTTTCAGGCAAATGACTGAGACATTGGGATGATTACTCTATAACCAGAGGAAAGCAAAAACACTAAACAGGATGAGAAAGAGATTGTAAAACACAGGAAATAAAACCCTCAGACAAACTTCCTATAGACATGAATTTCACCCCAAAACCAGTCAAGTATCAAATTTCCTCCTGATGTATGGCAATAGAGTCAGCACATTTGTACTGGGTTGAATATGTTCTTATATATATGTAATTAGGTTTGATCACAAGTTAGCTCTCTTTGGCAATAAAAAATTTACCTTTTGTTGCTTGAATATGAACCTTCAGCCCTACTCTGTACACCTTCATGCTGTCCCATTGGCTTTATTGGTAGAAGGGACTAGAGATGTTATTTCATGATGAAATGTAAGTATTTGGAGCAGAAAATCACCACTGATGACAACTCCTCATGCTGAAATAAATGTCATCCATAAACTCATCAATTTCTGTGGTGTCTGCTCCAGCAGGGACCTCATGTTACAGTAGGCAAACAATCTAAAAGGCAACATGGCATTAAAATATTGATATAACTATGTTAATAGGAAGGGAAATGTATATTTAATAAGTGCTTAGATTCCTTTCATGTTCACATGTGACACCGGATTACTCAGGCTAATCAGAGTGAGGTTGGGTCAGTCCTTGTAAGGGGAAGGTTCCAGACAATACATGGGGATATCCTGTTGTAGCTGGCTTGATTGTGTTTTTGGTGCCTTGACCAGAGGCAAGGAGCAGGGTAATCCATGTCTTGAGTCCCGGTTTCTGCTGGGACACTGGGCAAGTAGCTCCCTTTGTGTGGTGTCTCAAAAGGCCCATTTCCTCTATGACTAACTCCATTGTAAGGAAGGACAGGCTTTAAGATGCTGCTGTTGCAGCCTTCTGTGAGCGACAGGGAGGCTGGAAGACACACCACTCATGCTGATTGCTCACCTGGAAGCTGGGAAGTGGCAGGACTCCTGATCCACTGACACGAGGAAGTCCCAGTTTGCCCAGAGAAAGCATTTGAAAGGGTAAAACAAAAAGCTCACTGTGCCCTGAGCACCCCCTCACACAGAAAGGTCAAGAACAACATAACCCAGGCTATTAATGGCAATGAGCTGTAAAAGCTTTGGCCTCTGTGTCATGAAACTGTAGTTGTTACTACAATGCACTTTATAACCTGCAATTCCACCTCAGGCTGTGCAGCCTAAGCATGAGGGACAGTATAAGTCCGTGTAAATGAGTGTGCACAGCCCCGTGCTCTGGCTTGTCAAGGTGTGAACTGTGAGCAGCTGTTTGGTTTTACAGACGTGACACACACCTTTCAAATAGCTGCTCATAGATTCAAAAGTTTAGCCTTTCAATTGCAAAATTGTTCTTCGTGTTAGAGTACATAAAGAGCCCCATGTGTGCCAATGTATGTGTGTGTATGTGTGTTGAGGTGCTTGCTCCTTTATTTGTTTAAAAATTATTCATAACACTTACCAACAGTACTCTGTACATTTTTGTTAATTCCAGCTCTGCTTTAGCTCTCATACCCAATGCATTTGCTGTAAGTAATAACACTTACTTAATCGCCACAATGAAGGAAATTTTCTGTGCTTGAACTTTGACACAGTAAAGTAATGGCTTAATAGAAAAGTACTTGGAAATAGTGACAAACCTTATTATGAATGTCACCTATTGGTGAGTTGTAGATCGCTTTTTAGTCTTTATCACAGCACTGTGCTTTTCCACTGGAGGGTATGTTTCCTTCTAAGCAGTTAGTTAGTGGTAAAAAAAAAACCCCTGGTAATAAGAAAAAAAATCCCTGGTAATGAGAAAAAATTACATCAGTGAAAGGAAAAGAGTATTTTCACAGAACTTGCACAAAGCTGAAGCACACTAGGCAATTATTTGTAGTACATTACATCCCAGGCAAGGCATACTTGCTAAGCATTAATAGTTACATGCACTGTGAGCCAGACTGATGCTTTCATTGTAAATGTACTCCATGTTCTGGTCCATAGTTGCACCACAAATTTCTGAGGATCATTATATTATCACAGAGTTCCCTTGAGATGTATTCAGTGATAATGTTGGTTATAAAGAACTTTAGAAAAAGATAGAAATATCACAGTCAGGCCAGCATTTACATATATTGCCAATTTACCATTTATAGACTCACTAAACTTGGGTTTGATTCATTACACAGCTGGTTGTTGGTTTTATAAAATATTAATAGGAGCAGAAATATTTATTTGTCATAGAAATGCTGGAAAGTATCATGACAAAGAAAAAATGGAATCTAAATCTGAAGACTGGGAAACTTCTTTAGCTCTACCTTTTACCAGGATATTCAGGAAGAATTGAGAAAAATCAATTAGAAAGAAATGAAAATGCAGGACTTTTGAGAAATCAAGTTATTCAGGCCAATAATGTCTGGTTTAGAGCCTTTTCTGAAGTGAAGGCAGCACTTTATAGTGATATTTAGCATGTGTATGGAAACAGACAAGCAGCTACTAGAGGGTCCCACAGCAACATCTCAGCTATCTATTTGGCATATTGAGATGTACAGAAGTAACAGAGCAGACTATACAAAACACTTCCAAATTAGCTGGAATGGTAAATATACATACATTTGGGAGTATTCAATGCTAAATACGTGCTGAAGTTGGGAGAACTATAGACCAACCACAGTGTATTACATGAAAAATGCCAGTTTGGATATCTTTCTCTTGAGTAAACACCCACAATGGAAAAAAAAATGCATCTGCATTCCTCTCCTGGACTTCTCCTGTTTTATATCCTGGGCCAGGCTGCCTCCAGTGGAAGGGGCAAGGGTGGCAACACCTGTGGAGGAGGCCCAATGACTCCACTGGAGCAGATTCGGCCACGCTACACCTGCGGCCTGTCACCACCAGCCTTTTCTGGGGAGGCAAAGATTAATCAGAACAGTGGTGGCAAGGACTATTGACCTGGCCGATGTCCCTACACTGCACTTATGTTGACATTCCCAGAAAGGAGCTGAGACACCTTTTACATGGATTTCCTTTGCAAGGCAAGGCCAAAAGGGGGGAGACATATATCCACATTCTTCCCTCTTCTTATCTTATCTATCTTATCCCAAAGACCTGGTCCCTCACAAGGTCACAGGAGCATGAGGACCTGGTCTAGCACTACAGAGGACCAGGTCTGTACACAGAGGGGCCTGTCTATGCGTCAATCATGAGAAAGACTGGCTCAAATGGGGGCTGAGCTGGCTGCATCCAGACAAAGGGCTGCATGCACTAATCTTCCTGAATTGCAAATATTGGACAGTATTTTACTCACTGGAGCACCAGATCAGAATAATTAATGAATTAAAATGGATTTTCTGCTAGGCAATATTTTACCTAGGTTTTAGAAGTTTGGGGTTCTTAATAAAAAGAACAGATACCAAAAACCAAAGAAACCCTCCAAGACAGCTGTCTTGTGAGGGATCTGTATTCAATATTAGAAAGCTACACAGCTGTGGAGTCTGGATGCTATCATAAAAATTGAACAGTAGAGACATGGCATTGCTGGAATACAACCCACTTTGGAAGTGTGCTGGGTGCTTGGAATGTGCATATCACACAATAAATGTGCTGTTCTTGTCTTCAAAGCAAGAGCACCAATAGGCCTGTGGAGCTGATGTAATGAGATTCAGGCTGCCCTCAACAGCTGAAATATTCAGTTCAGCAAATGGATATTTCAAATGTAAATATTTATATGGGCCAAGGGCTCTTTGTTGCTTGCTATTTTGACATTTTCAAATCCCTCAGCTTTACTTTTGTTACAAAGATGGTGTATTTGCTGATGAAAAGAACAAAGGTCAGTGGCTAGTTATGCAGAAATGGTGTTATTATCACAGCAAAATACCACTTCTCCCAATCTGCAAAGCTTTGATTCCATATGCTTCAACATGATAACCTACACATTAATGGAAATAATGCGTCACCCAGGCTGGTATGAGGAAGACAATGATAAAATAAAGAAACAACGAATTTGAAGTTGTAATTATTGGATAGGATTAATGTTTCATCAGGAAGAAATGTTAACTGCATTTGACTTTCAGTACAGAAACATTCCCAAGCTGCTCTTAATAGCCACTTGTTGCATTTTGCTGGACTGGTATTTACCTTCAACACCATTGCTATTGCAATTCTTCACTCGTTTAACAGTGTGCTAACTTTTTGGTTTTTACCCAATTTAGAGACTTAGGAGATACTTAAGAAAGTTATATTTTAGCTAAAATTACTGCTATTATTTAATCCCTAAAGCTTTAAAATTAATATTACTGTCTCGATATTGCCTACATGAGCAATTATCTTCCTTTATATAGCTAGGTGTGACTGCCACTGTTTTTTTCCCTTTTCTGTCTCCTTATACCTTCCCTACTCTTTCTCCTTGCTATGCTTTCTGCTTTTCTCTCCTTTTCCTTCCAGTTTTTGGGTACCCTGCTGCCCCCAAGCAATGTGTCTCTGCCTCCTTGCAACCAATTTACTCTCTTTTGCCATTTTCCTGAGCTGTTGCTAGCTCTTTCTCAGTCTGGTTCCACCAACTCAGCTCCTCAAGTAAAGATTCTTAGTTTGGGCTTCTCGCCACTCAGTGCTTAGTCTGTTCATTCTTATTGCCATTTTATTGCAACAGTGGGAACTGTTGAATTATATATAACTGCTTCTTGGAAACTTGAAAGAAAGATTGAATGTTTACCAAACCACTCTTTGGCAGATAGCCAAATTTCAATTCATATTGTTGGACTTCTTCCATAAATTGTTTCTTCCATAAATTGTTTTCTATAAAAATAGAATACCAATCATTTTTCTGAGGAACATAAACATCTGGAGAAAAAATTCTTCCAAGATGATCACAGAACGTATAGGGCTGCTACCTGCCCAGATGAGATAGGTCGGGTTCTGAGGATATTTATTTTAGTCCACTTAAATATTTAAGTCTTGAGCACTGTTGTCTACTTAGTGCTGCTTTTGATGTGGGATGTCATTATTCATATTCAGATCTGGAGCTGTATTTGACTTTTAAACCAAAGTGGGGTGAAACTGTTCCCGGCAGGATTCTTTCCTCCAGTCTCCAACATCCTGTGTGCACAGACCTCTGCTCATTTCCTTTGCTCATCACCAAATTTTCATTCCTGGCAAGCAGTTTAGATTCTCCAGGCTTTATTATATTTTAAAAACATTGAAACATTGTTTTCTTAAGCAAAAACTGAGCTGCATTAATTGCCAGGGAAAGGAGTTTCGAAGATATAGCTGTAGAATTAGGCTGCTATGAAAGTATGTGTGAGGTCAGGAGTACCTAGATGTCCTAAGAACATCTGACTTTTTTGGACTGTGAATACATGTACTATAGGGTAATGAGTGTAGTACAGAGCTCTGGTGTAACTGCAGAACTCCAGCTAGCCTCTTAAAAGAGAAAGCCGTAGGTAAACAGCATCAGTTCTCCTCTAATCCCTCCAATTTTCCTCAGTTTTCAGATATGAAAATTTATGTCCTAGCATTTGGACCATGACTAACAAATGCCTTTTTTATGGAGGTAATTGATTTTCCATGTGGAGCCAATTACATATTTTGTTAACATCTTACAATCCTCTCAGGTCACAACTTGTGTGTATCCTCTGATGGGAATGGATTGGGAGAGACGTGCTGGTGTGTTTGTGAGAGTAGTTCTCTCACCATTAAGTGCATCATGGTTCAGTATAATGAAAATTTCACTTGCCCACCCTCCCTTGCCAAAGATAAAGCGAGCATTGACAGCATTGCTCTCACCAGGCAAAATGTTCCTTAAAAAATATTCTTTCCAGGTCACTGAGAAGGTCATGGAGAAGCTTCATTTTTTGTGTGTGCTTTCATGTATTTCCCCATGTGTGCATACCCATGTACATTCTAGCTTGCGAGGTGTCCTGAAGGAGATGTTCAGTGACAGTTTTTACCCAATTAGAAGTAACAAAATCTTGACTTTGTTATAATGTCACCATCTTTTACCACTTTTTTCAGCTAACCACATTCACACACTTCAGAAGCTGATAATTATTTGTCATATCCTAAAGTATAGGCACAAAGATCTCAAGTTCTTCTCTTGGGCTCATTAATGTACCATGGGAATTCTTTTAGGCACCACCAAGTTCAAGTGTCTTTTGGAAAATTTGGTTTAAGTAGCACTCTGCTCTCAGATATTTTGTAGTTTATCCCCAATACCAAATTTTTAAATGTTTTACCAGTGATTTCTTCCCTTTGAGTCAGTGCACTAATTACATCCTGCATCACTCAGCCCTGATGAGGCACAGCTGGAGTGTTCAGTCCCCACATCAACAGGCACATGGAAATACTGGCCTGAGTTCATTGAAGGGTCACAAAGATGGTTGAGGGATTGGAGCATCTTTCATATGAGGAAAGCCTGAGGGGGTTGGGACAGCCCTGCCTGGAGAAGACAAATCTCAGGGGGATCCTGTGAATGTGTATTATATACCTGAAGGATGGGGATAAAGAAGATGGAACGAGGCTCTTAGTGGTGTTCAATGAATGGAAAAGAGACAGTGGGCACAGAACATTTAAAATAAGAAAACACTTTTTTACTATAAGGGTGATTGAACAACAGGACCAGTTTGCCCAGACGGGTTGTGGTGGCTCCATCCTTGAGGGTTTTCAAGGCCTGAATGGACACAGACCTGAGTAACCTATTGTGGTTGACTTTGCTTTGAGCAGAGGCTGGAATTAGATGATCCCCAGATGCCCCTGCCAACATCATCCATTCTGTGGTTCTGCGGTTCTCCCTCATACTCCTATAAGATTCTAACTTTTTTTCTCATTTTGCATGCCTTCATGGTCTGCTTTTTCATTGCATGCTGGTATGATTTGTTTTGCCGTAGGTCACATCTTGAGAAAAGTTTTCTGAGTGATTTTATTTCTCTCACATCTGTTTATGCTCCTAAATAAAAGTTAAATTCTTTTTGATAAAACTTTCTGGTGGTTTTTTGGACTGAATGTAACTCATTATTCTAGAACTACTTGGTCAGTGCAATTTTCTGACTTTTCAGTGACATTTCCTTTTGCTCGTATGTGTTGCCTGGCTAGGTTTTATGGTATGCAGTGCCTGGACATTTGTACACATAGAGATATCAAAGCTTTACTCTGTCTTAGGTCCTGCAGTCCCACAAGGGCTTCAAAACAAACTCTTCACAAAGCACTTTCTGTACATTTGGATAGGAGAAAATAACCCTGTATTACTATTACTACCTAAATAAATCACACCCCTGTATCTGTACTAACATTCATTCCCTATGAGGAAGTCAGAGATTTACTGTGCCTCAGTTTATCTCCTTACCAGTTTCATTGTCCTCTGGACTGTCACTGGTCCCTGCCTTTCAGTACCAGGGAAGTCCTTGTCAAAATACTTGAATTTAGTCAATACTATTCATCATGTATGAAGTGATTTCCACAATGCAGTCCTTTGGAAAAGGGATCGAAAACTAGGTTTGCCTCATCCTTGCAAAAACATGTTTCACAAAGATGACCAACACAACCATATTTCATCTTCTGAACCCCCTCTCTCCTCCACTTTTTTTTTTTTTTTTTTTTTTTTTTTTTTTTTTTTTTTTGGGGTGGGGTTTGGAGGGAAGTGGATACATACATAGAGCCTGTCTTTATTGTGCCTCTGAAAATGCAGGGTTTTCTTCATTTTCTTTCTTAATATAAGTTGACAACTGAGCAAAATGAAGAGGGGAATGGAGCCCTTCTGAGCTGTGGCAGCTGATAATTACCTTGTTCTGCACAGGGCTCTCCATAACCCCAGCATTGTGAGAAATGTGCTTGATTACAGAGTGTAAGCCCGGCTTAGTGTGAGAGTTCTGCTTCATTAGGAAAATAGAGCTGCAATGCTTTTGCTGATCTTATTTCCATCTCCATTCTTGCCCTAGCGTGTATTTATGCTCAAGTAGCTGCCAATCTTTTATCCTTGGAGAGCTTTAGAGGTAAATGCATGGAGCCAAACAATTGGTAAAATACTTGTAAAAGTGGGTAGTGTGAGGAGAGGATAACCTGGAGGACCAGTAGATCCTCTTCAGAAAAGAAAAAAATAATGTTGTGATAGGATTTCTCTGGGGAAATAATAGTGCTTATCATTTTAGTGGGTTTGTTTCTTCAATCCCTGGAG